>NC_092152.1:30822264-31057264 GCF_045791955.1 Oncorhynchus clarkii lewisi
ACAAAAGCCAGAGCGCACCGGAGCAATACAGACAGATGGATGGATACCTCCGAGGCATACGAGGTGGAGGAGATGGCAGGCTGAGTTCTTCCTTCGGGGTGGATTGAGAGGTGTGTTGAGGCTGTCTCCTCCTGAGGCAGAGTTGTAGCTGCTGCACTGACCCTGGTTCAGTTTACCGAGGCAGCCCGAGTTGCAGAAGGAGTGGACTGTCCCTGGCTCCAAGCAGCCCTGGCCATTCATCCCCCTCTCTCTCTCCTCTCTGCTCTGCAGGCCTGGCGCTCCCCGAGACGCGACACTGCCCTGGGCCGCTATATCATCCTGGCGCGGGGGGGCGGAGGCAGTAGCAATTCTCCTTAATCAGCATTGCAGCGTACGGACACACACATTCACACACACTGCTCAAACACACACATTCACGCACACACGCCTGAACTCCCGCACACAATGACAAGTGGAGGGAGGCAGGTGCTCCCCCTCTTGCATTCGTGTTTCCTCCCTCTCCTAGCGCTGGCTCTATTCCTCTCTGAAAACCTCTCAAACCCAAACACACACACTCACGCTGCGCAGACACTCACATCACAACAAATTCTCATCCACATGCTTTTCTCAATGCAGTGGCGCGAGTGGAAAGGAGAAAAGGAGGATAGGAGCGAGAGAGCCTTCCCTGCTTGACGGCATAAGTCCATAGTTCACTGTAATCTGTGCAGTTAGCACAGGGACAGCGCTTCACAGGTCACAGAACTACCACTATGTGCAGGTGTGTGTGTGGGTGACGATGAGATAACCCCATGTGGAAACTACAGTCAAGGACATACAGTACCAGTCAAAAGTTTGGACACACCTACTCATTCAAGGGGTTTTCTTTATTTTGACTATTTTCTACATTGTAGAATAATAGTGAAGACATCACAACTATAAAATAACACATATGGAATCATGTAGTAACCAAAAATAGTTAAACAAATCTAAATATATTCTCTTTGCTTATTTCAGCTGTTCTCATAATATGAACTTGGTCTTCTACCAAATAGGGCTATCTTCTGTATAACAACCCTACCTTGTCACAACACAACTAATTGGCTCAAACGCATGAACTTTTAACTAGGCACACCTGTTAATTGAAATGCATTCCAGGTGACTACCTAATGAAGCTGGTTGAGAGAATGCCAAGAGTGTTCAAAGCTGTCATCAAGGCAAAGGGTGGCTACTTTGAATCATTTCAAACATAACATATATTTTGATTTGTTTAACACTTTTTTGGTTGCCACATGATTCCATATGTGTTATTTCATAGTTTTGACGTCATCACTATTATTCTACAATGTAGAAAATTGTAAAAATAAAGAAAAACCCTTGAATGAGTAGGTGTGTCCAAACCTTTGACTGGTAGTGTACATGTCAAACAATCTACCACCGTTCACGTCTCTGTTATTCTCTCTGCCTCGCTCCCTCGTCCAGCTTTCCTGAAGAGACAAAAACCAGCTATCAGACCACTGCGCAATTCTCTAGAAAGGGCAAGGTCAATGCAGAGATGTGATAGCAGAGATATGACACTAGGTTTACTGTACGGCTACTCTCCTCGGCAGCATGCACTGCTCTGCTCCACACACAGCACAGTATTTGGAAGGGAGGAGGTGATCATTTTGATACGGCTGCCAAGGGTTCATGCAGTGTGCTGCATTCCCATTCCAAGGTGATCTTGACCACCGCATGGATTTCTACCCCCGTGCGCGTGTGTGTTTGTACATGTGTGTGGGCACCTTGAAGAAGGGGAAGAGTCTCACTTACAGCGATGCTCATGGATACACACACGTATCCCAACGATAACGTAACACACACATGCCTTTACACCAGTTTGGCTGTCTTCTGGTCATGGCCTCTTTAGCCCTCAAAAAAGCAGCCAATGTTGTCCAAAATTGTATTTTTATTACATTTATTTAACTAGGCAAGTCAGTTAAGAACAAATTCTTATTTTCAATGATGGCCTAGGAACTGCCTGTTCAGGGGTAGAACAACAAATTTGTACCTTGTCAGCTCGGGGATTTGAACTTGCAACCTTTAGGTTACTAGTCCAATGCTCTAACCACTAGGCTACCCTGCATGCTAATGAGCATTGTTTTTTATGGTGGTCGTTATCCACTTGAATTCTGCTCAAGCTGCTGCTGCCTTTGGGAAGGAAACACCATGACGATGTGTGTGTCTTGACGGCAGCTCCATGGGATGTCATAGTACTTTTATAAACAGTGCTTGTCAGGCCTCCCGAGTGGTGCAGTGGTCTAAGGCACAGTGCTTGTCAGGCCTCCCGAGTGGTGCAGTGGTCTAAGGCACAGTGCTTGTCAGGCCTCCCGAGTGGTGCAGTGGTCTAAGGCACAGTGCTTGTCAGGCCTCCCGAGTGGTGCAGTGGTCTAAGGCACAGTGCTAGCTCCAGGCTCTGTCGCAGCCGGCCGCGACCGAGAGACCCATGGGGCAGTGCACAATTGGCCCAGCGTCGTCCGGGTTAGGGGACGGTTTGGCCGGCAGGGATGTCCTTGTCCCATTGTGGACTAGCGACTTCTGTGGGGGGCTAGGCGCTGTGCATGCTGACACGGTCGCCAGGTGTACAGTGTTTCCTCTGTGTACAGTGCACTGTTGTGCAATGTGCACTCTGACACATTGGTGTGGCTGGCTTCCGGGTTAAGTGGGCATTGTGTCAAGAAACAGTGCAGTTTGGTCGTGTTTCAGAGGACGCACTGTTCTCTACCTTCGCCTCTCCTGAGTCCGTACGGGAGTTGCAGCGATGAGACAAGACTGTAACTACCAATTGGATATTTATTTTGATTTTTTACCTTTATTTAGGCAAATCAGTTAAGAACAAATTCTTATTTTCAATGACGGCCTGGTGACGTTCTGCCTGAACGTCAGAACGACAGATTTGTACCTTGTCAGCTCAGGGATTTGAACTTGCCCCATGAAACAGGGAAGAAAAATAAAAATAAAAAACTGTGCTTGTCTGTAAAATGGACAGTAAAATGCCATGACAGCAGGTTCCTGACTGAGACATAAAGATCTCTGGTGTTACTTGTACCTGATAATTTACACGCTGCTACATGTGCTGCTCTAAAGTAGACTTGTATTGTAGGGCATCATGGTAAAGTTTTATATCCTGAAGGTGTTTGGGAGAGGGGGTATAGGGACAGGGAGATAGACAGGGAGAGGGGGTATAGGGACATGGAGATGGACAGGGAGAGGTAGTGTAGGGACAGGGACAGGGACAGGGGGTGTAGGAACATGGAGATGGACAGGGAGAGGGGGTGTAGGAACATGGAGATGGACAGGGAGAGGGGGTGTAGGAACAGGGAGATGAACAGGGAAAGGGGGTATAGGGTAATGGAGATGGACAGGGAGAGTGGGATATAGGGACATGGAAATGGACAGGGAGAGGGGGTGTAGGAACAGGGAGAGGGGGTGTAGGACCAGGGAGTTGGACAGGGAGAGTGGGATATAGGGACATGGAAATGAACAGGGAGAGGGGGTGTCGGGACATGGAGATGGATATGGAGAGGGGGTGTAGGACCAGGGAGTTGGACAGGGAGAGTGGCTATAGGGACATGGAGCTGGAGAGGGAGAGGGGGTGTAGGAACAGGGAGAGTGGCTATAGGGACATGGAGATGGAGAGGGAGAGGGGGTGTAGGAACAGGGAGAGTGGCTATAGGGACATGGAGATGGACAGGGAGAGAGGGTGTAGGAACAAGGAGAGTGACTATAGGGACATGGAGATGGACAGGGAGAAGGGTGTAGGAACAGGGAGAGTGGCAATAGGGACAAGGAGAAGGACAGGGAGAGGGGTGTAGGGACAGGGACAAGGAGAGTGGCTATAGGGACATGGAGATGGACAGGGAGAGGGGGTGTAGAGACAGGGACAAGGAGAGTAGGTATAGGGACATGGAGATGGACAGGGAGAGGGGGTGTAGGAACAGGGAGAATGGCTATAGGGACATGGAAATGGACAGGGAGAGGGGGTGTAGGAACAGGGAGAGTGGCTATAGGGACATGGAGATGGACAGGGAGAGTGGGTGTAGGGACATGGAGATGGACAGGGAGAGGGGGTGTAGGAACAGGGAGAGTGACTATAGGGACATGGAGATGGACAGGGAGAGGGGGTGTAGGAACAGGGAGAGGTGGTGTAGGGGCATGGAGATGGACAGGGAGAGTGGCTATAGGGACATGGAGATGGACAGGGAGAGGGGTGTAGGGACAGGGACAAGGAGAGTGGGTATAGGGACATGGAGATGGACAGGGAGAGGTAGTGTAGGGACAGGGAGAGTGGCTATAGGGACATGGAGATGGACAGGGAGAGTGGCTATAGGGACATGGAGATGGACAGGGAGAGGGGTGTAGGGACAGGGACAAGGAGAGTGGGTATAGGGACATGGAGATGGACAGGGAGAGGTAGTGTAGGGACAGGGACAGGGAGAGTGGCTATAGGGACATGGAGATGGACAGGGAGAGGTAGTGTAGGGACAGGGAGAGGGGGTGTAGGGACTTGGAGATGGACAGGGAGAGGTAGTGTAGGGACAAGGAGATGTAGTGTAGGGACAGGGACAGGGAGAGGGTGTGTAGGGACATGGAGATGGACAGGGAGAGGTAGTGTAGGGACAGGGACAGGGAGAGGTAGTGTAGGGACATGGAGATGTAGTGTAGGGACAGGGACAGGGAGAGGTAGTGTAGGGACAGGGACAGGGAGAGGTAGTGTGGGGACAGGGACAGACAGATGGAGAGGGGGTAAAGGGACAGCAGGGTTCTCCCCCTAATTTTTTTAACAAGGTGGTGCTGCTGAGAACACCTGTAACTGCCATTTCCTGTAATCTAGAACAAAATATACTATATTAGGGTGTGGTGCCTCGCCTTAAATGATAACAAATAAAGTTACAACTATACATTTTTTAAAACATGTACTTTGTTTTTACAAAGTGGTGCAGCCAGTCCACAAGGTGGCGCAGCACCCCTCTTACATTCTATGGGGAGGACCCTGGACAGGGAGAGGGAGAGGGGTTACAGGGACAAGGAGAGGGGTTACAGGGGCAGGGAGAGGGGTTATAGGGACAGGGACAGGGAGAGGGGTTACAGGGACAGGGCGAGTGGTTATAGGGACAGGGAGAGGGGTTACAGGGACAGGAGTTACAGGGACAGGGAGAGGGGTTATAGGGACAGGGAGAGGGGTTATAGGGACAGGGAGAGGGGGTATAGGGACAGGGAGAGGGAGAGGGGTTATAGGGACAGGGAGGGGGGTTATGGGGACCAGGGAGGGGGTTATAGGGACAGGGGGGGGGTTACAGGAACAGGGAGAGGGGTTATAGGGACAGGGAGAGGGAGAGGGGTTATAGGGACAGGGAGGGGGGTTATGGGGACCAGGGAGGGGGTTATAGGGACAGGGGGGGGGTTACAGGGACAGGGAGAGGGGTTATAGGGACAGGGAGGGGGAGGGGGGTTATAGGGACAGGGAGGGGGTTACAGGGACAGGGAGAGGGGTTATAGGGACAGGGAGGGGGAGGGGGGTTATAGGGACAGGGAGAGGGGTTATAGGGACAGGGAGGGGGGTTATAGGGACAGGGAGGGGGGTTATAGGGACAGGGAGGGGGTTACAGGGACAGGGAGAGGGGTTACAGGGACAGGGAGAGGGGGTGTAGGAACAGGGAGAGGGAGAGGGGTTATAGGGACAGGGAGAGGGAGAGGGGTTATAGGGACAGGGAGAGGGGTTATAGGGACAGGGAGAGGGAGAGGGGTTATAGGAACAGGGAGAGTTCACACACAAATGCATAGAGTATTTGCTTGGACCCTTAGTATTATTCGCTTGATTAAAGAAACTAATGTAAAAGTGACAGTTATTTTTCTGGCCACAGTGCCAGAAATTCTGCAGCCACATTTCAAATAGCCTAAAGTGAGAAAAGAGGAGCTGTGAACACAGAGCTGTAATAGTGTCAGCGAGAGATCGGACGTTGCTGTTGGGTGCTGGTGGCTCTCAGTGTGCTGGGGGAGAAAGTGTGTTCTGGTGTGCAGAACGCACATGTCCTGAGGCTTGTACCACGAGGACAGGGAGGAAAGCCAGCTACCTCCATTAACATCACACTTGACCTTAATAATTAACAATCTCCTTTAACAGAGGGTTACAATGCAAAGCTATAGCTAAAATTGGTTCCACTGGTGTGTGTCTGTGGATGTGTGAGAACTTCACAGTACCAATGGTCTCTGAATGTCATGCATGATGCATCGTCACTACAGTAGGATCCAGCAGACAGAATAAGCAGAAGCACACACACTGTGTATCAACTCAACCAACCCTGTGATCAATCTCTTTAGTCAGGTCACTTATAGGTCATTATAAACTGGATGGTTCGAGCCCTCAATGCTGATTGGCTGGCGGCCGTGGTATATCAGACCGTATACAAGGGGTATGACAAAATATTTTTACTGCTCTAATTACGTTGGTAACCAGTTTATAATGGCAAAAAGGCACCTTGGGGGTTTGTGGTATATGGCCAATATACCACGGCTAAGGGTTGTGTCCAGGCACTCCGCATTGCGTCGTGCATAAGAATAGCCCTTAGCCGTGGTATATTGGCCATATACCACACCCCCTCGTGCCTCATTGCTTAAAGAGACAGCAGCCTACATACCGCAATGAAATAACATAATTAGGCTTTTTTTATCACTGTTGTCATACTGCATTACCCTACTGTCAGCCTACTGTAAACACATCCAGTCCAATGGGGTGTAGCTAGGGTTGCAAAGGTGGAAACTTTCAAAGTTTACCAGTAAATTACCAGAATTTTGGTATCTTTCAAGGATTTTATGTCAACTATCACAAGACATCTAGTGGCCATTCTAGGTACTTCAGTTTATCACAGGTGTCTGTAATTATATCAGGCTTTCTCTCTGGCCATATCACATGTAACATCTATGAAATAATTAAATAAGAATATTATAAAATAAAAAATAGGATGACAAAGCTGTAAAACATTATCTGAAATATAAACCATCAATTTAGGGAATACCATTGGTGTTTAATATGAGGGTTTCAGCATGAAATATATATATTTGTTTTATTTTAATATGTTAATATGTATTTGTTGTCAATGTTTTGTCATCAAGCTGGTGGCAGGTTGAATACTATAAAATGAATACTATATATGGATGTTTTATTAAAGTATAAATGACCAACGTTACCATAGATTGCCATAGATTTTCTGTTAATTACCAAAATTACTGAAGATTCTGGTCACTTTGGTAAATGACCTGCAGATTTGCAACCCTCGGCATAGCTACGCCCTATTCACCCCCGCCAGAACCCTGGTGATGTAAACCAGACAAGAGAGCAGAGAACACAGCATTCTAGATCAGTCGGTCTGAAACACAAGTGAGGACATTTAAACTTTGTTAAATAACATTCTCATTAGTCCAATTACTGAGTTTGGAAATAAAACCCAGACATTTCTCCTCACAGCCCCAATCAAATCAAATACTTGGTGCTCATTAGTTTTAGACCCACCGAAGTGTCTCAGTTCAAAGGGGTTAACATTTTTCTCTGAGAAAAAGGGAGCAATGTTTTAACAAGAAATGTGCAATTATGGAGGAAACATTCTGTGGGCGATGGCCAATTTGAAAGAGGACAGTAGTTATGGTGGTGGCAGCCAAATTAACCTTTTCGCATTTAAAAAAATCTTCTTTATGTTCTTTTTTCCATTGATGCTGAAATGACCGTCATGATTACCTCTGAAATAAGATCTCCATTCCTCCTGCCCTCTCCCTATTGGCTGATCTCCTATGGCGATAATAAGCCAGTCATCACAAGGAAGTTGAGGATCTTTAATAACCATAGTGTTGGAGCAGAGAGTGACTGCTTCCTGCCTGAGCCAGGCGTCGCTTTATTGCAGGGTGGAATGTATCGACTTGATGATCTGGCAATTACAGGCTGACAAAACACTTCATATTTATGCCCCTTGCAGCACATCGCAAGTACAGCTGTCAGTCAATACACTGGGACCATGAGTCATCCCAGCTAGCAACTACTGAATACGCATAGCGCACATACAAATGCACGCACACACACTCAAACACAGAAACACACAAGCACACACAGCACACTGGGAAACACACAAGCACACACAGTACACTGAGAAACACACAAGCCCACGCAGCACACTGAGAAACACACAAGCACACTGAGAAACACACAAGCATACTGAGAAACACACAAGCACACTGAGAAACACACAAGCACACTGAGAAACACACAAGCACACTGAGAAACACACAAGCACACTGAGAAACACGCAGCACACTGAGAAACACACAAGCACACTGAGAAACACACAAGCACACTGAGAAACACACAAGCACACTGAGAAACACGCAGCACACCGAGAAACACACAAGCACACTGAGAAACACGCAGCACACTGAGAAACACACAAGCACACACAGCACACTGAGAAACACACAAGCACACGCAGCACACTGAGAAACACACAAGCCCACACAGCACACTGAGAAACACACAGCACACTGAGAAACACACAAGCCCACACAGCACACTGAGAAACACACAAGCCCACGCAGCACACAGAGAAACACACAAGCCCACACAGCACACTGAGAAACACACAAGCCCACGCAGCACACTGAGAAAAAATGTACTACAATGACTACAGGAAGTAGGACAGTTAGCAGAAAGGACTATGGGAAAGCGAGGAGAGGTGACATAAAGAAGGACAGAACAGGTCCTTGTCTACACTGACAGCCTGGTGCCAGGTGTGCCCTCTTCTGGTGAGGGTGAAGGAAAGCAGGCCTTATGAAGCTGCTTTCAGCTGTGTCCTAATGGCACCCTATTCCCTACATAGTGCACAACTTTTGTCCAAAGCCAATGGGCCCTGATCAAAAGTAGCGCACTATATAGGAAACAGGGTGCCATTTGAAGGTGCTGTTCCCATCAGTATCAAACCCCTCCATGGCCCCCAGCCCCAGAATGCCAGCCTTGGCACAACACCCAACTGGCATAGCTGATCGTCAGCCAGCCAAACAGAGAATCACTGAGTAACTTAAAGCAAATAACTAACTGGCAGGATAGGCAACTGTCTGATCTTACTGAACATGAGAATACACAAGACAAAGACTCAAGACAGACTTCAACATCAGGGACCTGAAACATTATGATGTGTCTTAAATCACAGAGATAGACAGAGCGTCAGAGCCCCCAACCACGGAGACAAAGGAGAGGCGCTTTGGGAACCCTACAGACTCCCACCCCTGCCCCCGTCCCCCACCTCCGTCCCCATGTCTCCCTGTCCCGTCCCCCTGCCAGGTGGGTCAGGGTAAGCTGCCTGCTCCAAGCCCTGCCACTGGCCTGCCATGTTAATGAGGGACCTGGCAGGGGGGACTGTAGTAGATGACAGGATGAAAAGTCAAGGGGAATAAATGTGAACTGGACCGGTAAACTCACTCAGATCTGCAGCACAGCACTCAAAATGTGTTATTTTACAAAGAAAAGCTGTTAAACTCTAGGCAATTTCACATAACCGCACTTACCAAACGAGGCAAACAAGACTATATAATTTTCCCATGAACATTAAATACACGCAAGTACACACACCAACCTTTTTCCCTATCAGCCGCACTCCCTTCTCATCATCCATTTGAGCGTGGCAGTGAACTGCCACAGTGATCTGCACTGATTAAAGCATGCACAGTTCCAGTGTGTAACACATGCTCCTAGGCTGCTGAGGGTAGAGGGAGGGGGGGGGGGTAATCAGCTGCAGATGACAACTGATCTAGATAAACCACGGGACAGCAATCCAATTAGGAAGGAAACCGGAGCAAATCAGAATACCCCAAAACAACAACTGTCTGTCATCACCCAAAGTTTAAGGAGTTAGAAGTTGTTTTAAGAGAAAAAAAAAACACTTCTTCCCTCTGTGTTCCAACCAGAAACTGAGAATCCTCTTCTCCAAGGTCAATAAGTATATATATGTGTGTGTGTGTGTGTTTTGGCTGGGTCACAAAACCCTCATTCTGCATCCCAATGGATTTGTCTTTCATGCAGCAGCATACAGATCCTCATTGGACACCCTCAATCCATACAGAAGACACTAATCCCAGTACAGAAAAGCCCCACACAATATCACCAGTGTACTGAATGCTGTAACGTTACTGTGCCTAAACAAATACACACATTGTTCCCTGGCAGTTTGTGCAGTGATTAACATAGTTACCGGAGCCATTAAACCATAGACTGGTTGTGGTTGTCTTATTCAGTAAGACTGATACACAGCACACAGAACGCACAATGCTTAGATATTGCTGCCCCCCCTCCCCCCGCTCTCCACAATGCTTAGATATTGCTGCCGCCCTGCCTCCTCCAAGCACTAGGCCTCCTGTAGGTCTGCCCAGCCTGGTGGGCCCTGTGGCAGCCCCACGCACCAGGCTGTCTCTGCGTCTCCTCCCTCCAGAGTCGCCCTCCAGTCCGGAGCCTCCAGTGTCGCCCGCCAGTCCGGAGCCTCCAGAGGCGCCCTTCTGCCCGGAGCTTTCAGAGGTGCCCTTCAGTCCGGAGCCTCCAGTGTCGCCCGCCAGTCCGGAGCCTCCAGAGGCGCCCTTCTGCCCGGAGCTTTCAGAGGTGCCCTTCAGTCCGGAGCCTCCAGTGTCGCCCGCCAGTCCGGAGCCTCCAGAGGCGCCCTTCTGCCCGGAGCTTCCAGAGGTGCCCTTCAGTCCGGAGCCTCCAGAGGCGCCCTTCTGCCCGGAGCTTTCAGAGGTGCCCTTCAGTCCGGAGCTTCCAGAGGTGCCCTCCAGTCCGGAGCCTCCAGTGTCGCCCGCCAGTCCGGAGCCTCCAGAGGCGCCCTTCTGCCCGGAGCTTTCAGAGGTGCCCTTCAGTCCGGAGCTTCCAGAGGCGCCCTTCAGTCCGGAGCTTCCAGAGGTGCCCTTCAGTCCGGAGCCTCCAGTGTCGCCCGCCAGTCCGGTGCCTCCAGAGGCGCCCTTCTGCCCGGAGCTTTCAGAGGTGCCCTTCAGTCCGGAGCTTCCAGAGGTGCCCTTCAGTCCGGAGCCTCCAGTGTCGCCCGCCAGTCCGGAGCCTCCAGAGGCGCCCTTCTGCCCGGAGCTTTCAGAGGTGCCCTTCAGTCCGGAGCTTCCAGAGGCGCCCGCCAGTCCGGAGCCTCCAGAGGTGCCCTTCTGCCCGGAGCTTTCAGAGGTGCCCTTCAGTCCAGAGCTTCCAGAGGCGCCCTTCAGTCCGGAGCTTCCAGAGGCGCCCTTCAGTCCGGGGCTCTCTACGAGGGTCCCCAGTCCGAGGCCCGCTACAAGGGTCCCCAGTCTGGGGCCAGCTACGAGGGTCCCCAGTCTGGGGTCGGCGGCGAGGGTCCCCAGTCTGGAGGCGCCACCTAAGTGGGCCAAGCCAGAGGTGGAGCAGGGTCTACGTCCCTCACCAGAGCCGCCACCACGGAGAAATGTCCACCCAGACCCTCCCCTATAGGTTCAAGTTTTGCGGCCGGAGTCTGCACCTTTGGGGGGGGGGGGGGGGGGGGGGGGGGGGGGGTACTGTCACGCCCTGACCTTAGAGCTTTTTATGTCTCTATTTTGGTTTGGTCAGGGTGTGATTTGGGTGAGCATCCTATGTTCCTTTTTCTATGTTTTTGTATTTCTTTGTTTTGGCCAGGTATGGTTCTCAATCAGGGACAGCTGTCTATCGTTGTCTCTGACTGGGAACCATACTTAGGTAGCTTTTTCCCACTGGGTTTAGTGTTTTGCAACTTTCAGGACTGTTTCGGTTATTTCCCTTTGTTATTTTGTTATAGTGTTCAGTTTTAATAAAGAAATCATGAACACTTACCACGCTGCGCTTTGGTCCGATGATTCCTCTTCTTCAGACAACGAATACAGTGACAGCCTACGTGATAAGGGAGGGACTGGAATGCCATCATTGTCCAGTCCAGGCAGCTCTTTCCCCCGATGGGGCATATTTAAAGACCATTCAAACCACTGGTGCTAAATATCTGGGACACTGTCTGCCCTGTGTCACCTCTGAATGGGATAGGAAAGAGAGTGTGAGAGAGAGTGAGAGAGGAGGGGGGGGGGGGGTGAAAACAGAGATATTGAGCAGGAGAGGGAAAGAGAAGTTCTGTATTTGAAAGAATGCAAGTGGGAGAAAGAGCAGAGGGTGAGAGAAAGATGGAAGTGTCGATAGACTGGAAAGAGGGGAGGGTTGGAGGGAGGGGGTTAGGAAAGAAAGAGGGAAGCGAGGGAGGAGAGAGAAAAATGAAGAGAGAGGTCAGGGAGGAGGTGATGGAGAGAGAGATGGGAGAGTTAGGTCAGGGAGGAGGTGATAGAGAGGGAGGAGAGAGAGAGCGAGAGAGAGCGAGAGAGAGAGAGAGAGAGAGAGAGAGAGAGAGAGAGGTTGGCATGTCAGTGCAGTGGGTCCGGGAGTTCTGTGCTTTCTTCTGGGGAATGTGTTGGTTCAGAAAGGTCAGACTCAGTATGTGACAGTACAGCTTCAAACTCACAGACAGACACCCTCCCTACAGCACTGAGACAGCTGAGAACAGGAAAAGATAGAGAGAAAGAGAGGGGATGAGGTGTGGTGGTGAGGCATGCAGTTGTCCCAAGAGATGAGTTAAAACAGGGAGGCCACTATTCCAGCATACAAAACACCCACGTTTCCAAGCATGGATCCACACACATGCCGGTGTGTGTGTCTCTGCCCAAGCCTACAAACCTAAAACTAAACGGATTAGACACAACATAATCATACTGATACACACACACTTATGAAACAAGCTGAAATAAAGCACTGAGTTACAAAATGGAGCACAATACACACAACACTCAAACACAGATATTGATCAAATGTATGTTAATTGTTCTTCTCTCATTTACATACATACACACACACACACACAAGCTAGCTAGCACATAACGTTCTGAGAACCATATGTTTCTTAGAGCTTGGTGAGAGCATGGTTGTCCTATGGTTATTTTGCATACAACCTTTCCACAACATTCTGGGAATGGTGCAGGATACCCAGATAGCACACAACGTTCTGAGAACCATATGTTTCTTAGGTGGGAATTTTAGCACTTCAGCATAACATTTCCTACAGGTTTCCTCATGGTTCTATTTAAATTCATGTTCTCAGGATGTTCAGAGACTGTTAAGAAACAACATTCTTCTGGGGGAATTTCAGTACTTCAGCATAACATTTTCTGCAGGTTTCATCGTGGTTCTATTTAATGTCATGTTCTCAGATCATTAAGAAAACTTCCCATAAGAACCACAATAAAAGATTATTAACGTTCAAAGAACGTGCTTGGAGTTCAAAACAGTTCAACTTAGCTGGCAGTGATATTAGATGTTTTATTGAAACATGTTCTCAGAATGTTAATAAAACTTTCAGGGAACTATAGTCAAATGTTCTCACAATCTTCCTGCAACCTAAAAATGTACGTTCCCATACAGGCAAAAATGTTCAGTTCTGTTCTCAGAATGTTAAAAAAACATTCTGTTTTACGGGTCAGGAAACGTATGGCTTTGTTCCCAGAACCAATGGGATACCAAAAACGTACGTTCCCACAGCTCCCAAGGAGACAAACATGCTAGCTGGTACTAGGGCTGGGAATTGCCAGGGACCTCACAATATGTTATTATGACAATACTTATGTGCCGATTCAATATGTCTTGCGATCTCACGAGTCTATGTATTGCATTTCGATACTATGATACGACATTCCAAACGTATTGTTCCCCATGTCTGCTGCATATGGACAAGAGAGAGCCATGAGACAACTAGCGCTGATCAGTCATAGGAATAAAAGTGTTAAAAGCACATTGTCTCACCATTTAAAAAGATGGAGAACAAGCTTAGCATTTCACTGCATCTTCTATAGCTGTTGTAAACTGTGTATGTGACGAATTAACTTTGATTTATAAGGAAAACTACTGGAGTTTTGGCGCAGGTACAGCAACTAGTTTTTCTGGCATTTCAACATCGTAACAAAAACATCTGGCAGCAGAACTCAGGTTCATTTGTTTAGTGTATGAATGAAGCCTGTGCATGTTGAGACAGTTGAATAGCAGCAGTACTCAGCACTCTTACACAAATGAACAACTAACCCCAACTTTTCCTCAAGCCTTTATCCCTCTGAGCATGAGTTGAATGGAGAGAAAGCTATACTTACTCACAGGTTTAAATGTGCTTGAATTCCTGCTCTTGCCTTTTTCTCTGTCCAGTCCAGTCCATGCGGGAGAAAGGAATTATTTAGGAATGGGATAATTGGGAAGATGTACGGAGCATGATTTGGAAAAGGCCATAAGAAGGTGATTCCATTCAGGACTGAGCGCCTCGGAGTGAGATTCCCAGTAAACCACTTACTGAGAAAGAACGAGAGTGGGAGAGAGAGAGAGAGAGAGAGCGCAAACAAGACAAACAGAGAGGGAGGGAGGGAGGGAGGGAGGGAGGGAGGGAGGGAGGGAGGGAGGGAGGGAGCAAGCGAGAGTGAAAGAGCGAATGTGGGGAAAGAAAGCAGGGAGACGGTCGGGGACAGGAGACCGGGGAGGGAGTGAAGAGAGGAGGGGAAGGGAGGAAGAGAGAGAGGGAGGGGTTAAGCAGAGGGAACCAGTGAGGCATGTTCCAACAGGCTTTCCTAATCAATCCCAATACTGATCCCTTCGATACTCTCTAAGTTTCAGGACCATGGACAGAGAATTACCATACACTTCTACCCACCCACCCAGCCTCCTCAGTGGGTGGGGTGGGGGAGAGGAGATGAAAGCAAGAAGGTAGAAAGAGGGAAGGATGTAGCCTACTGTACTGTGGTGCGAGGTAGGGAGGGAGTGAGCATAGAGATGGTGGGACTATGGGAGTATGTGAGGGGGGGGTGGCGTGGATGGATGCTTTGCATCTCATGGGACTGTTCTAACAGACAAGGGGTGTAGATAAACAGCGGTGTGGACAGTGATAGCCATGGGAGGTAGGGACAGAGTCATCCCATAAAGTTCAGCCACCAGCTTCAATACATCAATCACTCACTAACTCCACCAGCGTATATCTCTCACACACCGGCAACTGCAAAAAACAAATGCTCACACACATCACCAAATGGAGAAAAGAAAAATCACACACAACAGCAACAGCACCACAGCCTATTCACATACAGAAGACTTGTGTCCAGTATTGATCGACATAGCGTATCGACATAGTGTATCGAGCATCTCCGTTTAGCCAGTCAGATCAATGCATTGCCATGGCCTTCACTGTGATCCACTGAGAGGCACATAACTCTGTTCAAACATTGAGCTGGACAGAGCACACATGGAGGGAGAGGGTGCGATCCAAATCGCACCCTATTTGCAATTTAGTATATTATTTTTTACCAGAGACCTATATGGGAACTATAGGGAATAGTGTGCCATTTGGGAGGCATCCATGGAGGGAGAGCCTCCTCTGTGTGTCTGTCACCTGACTGTTCCTGTTCCTGTTCCCCTCCACCTAAACCAGGCCAATCGATTGTCTCCTCCCGGCAGCTCCTCCATTAGTCTAATACAGCAACTCTAATCCAGCAGTGAGGAGAGGACTGAAGGAGCTGCATGGAAAGACACAGGAAGGAAGGCACCTGGCCAGGAGCTGCTCTGATGTCACAGCTCTGCTTGGAATCTCCATTTAACACAGTATTATACCATATATTTAATCCATAAGGCCTGAGGGGGTGTGGTATATGGCCAATATACCACGGCTAAAGGCTGTTCTTATTCACGACGCAATGCAGAATGCCTGGACACAGCCCTTAGCCGTGGAATATTGGCCATATACCACAAACCAAATGAGAAATGCAGAACTTGGGGCTGTATGAGGAGAAACACTGTCCCCTGCTGGCTGCTTACATAACACAGAGATGTATTAGCCGTAACAGCCAGTTGTACCTCTAGAGGATTAGTGCTGTTCAACCACGGCAAACATGACTCCGTTAATGAAGAAAGAAAAGCAGCTCTGTCACTAATTACAGATTAATCAAGTGGAAAAGAGGAATTGACTTCAGTTAAATTGACTTCAGTTAGGAGCTACTGTGGTCCTGTGAGTCTGTCCATGATCATAGCTCAATGGTATATGGATCCACACACACTATTGGAGGTAGGCGTGTGTGTGTGGTGTGTGTGTGTTGTGGTGTGTTTTGTGTGTATTTGTGTGGTGTATTTAAGCATTAGCTCCTTCCCCCTCAGGAGATTGGCAGGAGATGGAGAGGAGGTGACAAACAGCAGCACTGGGACACAGAGAGAGGTGTGTGAAGGAAGAAAACATTCCTGCCCTGTAGAGTCAAACACACAACATGACGTTCTTAGAGCACCTAATGACATACTACTTTCACCTGACACGTCTTGAATTTACCGTTGATAAACAACTCTCTCTCTAAAGCACAGACGGGCTACTCATTCCCACACACTGAATTAGTACATTTACTCCTCCATGGTTGTGTGTGTCTCTGTGGCCCTCAGGTCTTTGTGTTAACTCATCCTTCTAGAGGCAGTGAGGCGTATGGGAGTTGGGGAGAGAACTATACAAACACGCACACATGTTGCATGCTTACACACACACACACACACACACACACACACACACACACACACACACACACACACACACACACACACACACACACACACACACACACACACACACACACACACACACACACACACACACACACACACACACACACACACACACACACACTATTTCTACCATTAGTGGACTTACCATTATGCAGAAGAGGCAATTGTCTTAGGCCTCAGATCATCAAGTGGCCTTGTGAGTTGGGCATAAAATATTTTTTTTATACTAGTAATATGTTTTTATATAATGTCTCCTCTTAAGGCACCCCCATTCTCCACTTTCCTGTGATATGATTGGAAACGTGACAATTGAAATTAAGATGCATCATTGACGCAGAGAAAGAAAGAGAAAGAATCTTTTAAAAACACAGGTGCTGCTGTAGGTTGATCTGGATCTGATGCTGTCTGGCCAAAAAGAGTATGGCATGTAAGACAGAGGAGTGTTTTGCTCGCTCGGATGCTTCCTCTGGTGGGCTTGTTTCAGTCACTTGCAAATTGAAGGAAAGTTGGCGGGTGCATAGTGCACTGTTCAGGTGCTGGAATTATTTTGAATGAACGTGCAAAGGTAACTTCGTTTTTTAAGTGATTTGTTTGACAATCAGATGAAAACATGACTGGTTGTGTTCATGGCTCATTTAAAGGTAAGGGGGGTATTATTGTTCCATTAGCAATAGCCCATATTAGGAGGCTTTTTTACATTTTAAACCTTACATTCCTCCTTGAGGCTACTTATCATTATTATCGATATTAGTCGATAAATGGTCGGTATCGATAATTTCCGGTTTATCGTCCCAGCTCTACTGCATAGTCCCCCTGAGGAGATAAACATCTAGCATACTCAACACAGGCTACAATATCCCATTTAGTGCTATGAAGGGCACCCTTCACCTACTGGCATTGGCCCTGTCCTCAGTACTGGCATTGGCCCTGTCCTCAGTACTGGCATTGGCCTTGTCCTCAGTACTGGCATTGGCCCTCTCCTCAGTACTGGCATTGGCCCTCTCCTCAGTGCTGGCATTGGCCCTCTCCTCAGTACTGGCATTGGCCCTCTCCTCAGTGCTGGCATTGGCCCTCTCCTCAGTGCTGGCATTGGCCCTCTCCTCAGTACTGGCATTGGCCCTCTCCTCAGTACTGGCATTGGCCCTCTCCTCAGTACTGGCATTGGCCCTCTCCTCAGTACTGGCATTGGCCCTCTCCTCAGTACTCCTCAGTACTGGCATTGGCCCTCTCCTCAGTACTGGCATTGGCCCTCTCCTCAGTACTGGCATTGGCCCTGTCCTCAGTACTGGCATTAGCCCTGTCCTCAGTACTGACATTGGCCCTGTCCTCAGTACTGGCATTGGCCCTGTCCTCAGTACTGGCATTGTCCCTGTCCTCAGTACTGGCATTGGCCCTGTCCTCAGTACTGGCATTGGCCCTGTCCTCAGTACTGGCATTGGCCCTGTCCTCAGTACTGGCATTGGCCCTCTCCTCAGTACTGGCATTGGCCCTCTCCTCAGTACTGGCATTGGCCCTCTCCTCAGTGCTGGCATTGGCCCTCTCCTCAGTACTGGCATGCCACTCTCCTCAGTACTGGCATTGGCCCTCTCCTCAGTACTGGCATTGGCCCTCTCCTCAGTACTGGCATTGGCCCTCTCCTCAGTCCTGGTTCACTATGAATTTCTGAGTCTGAGTGGGCATCTGGCTAACTATCTAGCACACTGCTCTTCTAAAAGGAAAGGCTGTCTCAAGGACATTATAAAAGCTCAACACAAACTGATCCACACCCCCATCTCGCCTCCCTCTGTATCAATCTACCCCAGGGTCGAGTGGATCAACATAAATCTAGCCAACTCCATTGTCTCTGTGTCTCTATATTTCAATCAAGTACTTTTAAAAATGTATTTCACCTTTATTTAACCAGGTAGGCCATTTGAGAACAAGTTCTCATTTACAACTGCGACCTGACCAAGATAAAGCAAAGCAGTGCGACAGGCTTAACTGAATGACAACAGAGACAGAATATAATCTGGAATATTATTGAATAGTTTGGGGTAGGCCTTGTCTCCAAGGAATGCTCCTCAGAACCAGATGCTGATGACAGGTTGCCCTATGCTAGGCAGCTGGCATCGAAACCCTCCCGCTGGGAGAACGAGGATCCAATGACGGGCCTTCAGTTGGTGGGGAGGTGGAAAGTCACTGGAAGACTGTTGCTACAAAACAGCAAGTGGGAGACACAAGGTTTGAGTTGACATATAAATACTCTCCTAGATTCATGCCCATTGGTTGAAAGAAAGGGAAGTGTTTATTGCACGAGTGAGCCCTTAGGTTAATCAACAAGCGTGGTGGAATGTCCTTAGTGTGCAATGCTCATAGGCTGAAGTTAATAGGTGATTGACATTCCGCATGCTTGTTAATAGTACAGGAGGAGGAGAGACTTGATGCTACGCTGATGAGGTAACATTATGACACTTCCATATAAATACCTGCTATGCTGATGAGGTAACATTAGAACCACTACCATGGATACCTGCTGTGCTAAGGAGGTAACACTATAAACACTACTAGGCTTGGGCGGTATCCAGATTGTCAAACCGACCTTGTGCCATACCAGGATATTCAGTAATACCGGCACTGAACACAAGGGGCACTATTTTCAAACCCCACTGAGCCTTTGTAATCTGAAGGATCATCATGCTAACAAGTACATGTGAAATCCCATAGAGAATGCTAACTAAATGCTAATGAGCGCGATGCGAACATTTGACACAGTCTCTGATCTAATATATTTGCATGATAGATATCCCAGCTAAGTAACTAAAAAATGCTACTCAGTTTGCTGCACACACAAAGAGCAAGGCTCTTGATCCAGGAGGGGATTCTCTGCGTTTACCAAGCTAAACTTGATTTTGGAAGAAGCTAACCATTTAGCTAGATAGCTAACTAGCTACTAAATTAACAAACCAATGCACTACTGCAGAGCATTTAGCACATTTTAAACAGTTAATAAGCTATCTAGCTGGCAAACATTTAGTTGTGAATTCCAATCTGTAACTAGATTGCCTGGCGCGTGCTGCACAACAGTGAGTGACTTTCAAGACTCAGGTCTCTCAACGTCATGTGCTTGTAAACAAACACCAAGTGACTGGGGACCAGAGGTAATGTTCATAATGAAACATTATTTGACAGGGGAAATGAAGAAGTCAATCTGCTTTATCTCCTAACGTATTGCACAAGTTGACTGCAGGTATTTACTTAAAAAGTAGCTATAAATATCCAAATGTAAAAAATGTAAAAAATGACTTAAAAGTGACAAGCCAATCAGACCAGCCTTCCTGGCTGAACTTGAACAGTGTCTAGGGTTTACCGAGAATGGTGCTACAAACAAAAACCATCCGGTCAGTGGCAGTTCTGTGGGTGAAAACCGCTCGTTGATGAGAGGTCGAAGGAGAATGGCAAGAATTGTGCAAGCTAACAGGCGGGTCACAAACAAGCAAGTACCGGTGCAGTTCAACAGTGGTGTGCAGAACGGCATCTCGGAGCGCACAACTTGTCGGTCCTGGTCACAGATGGGCTATTGCAGCAGGCGACCTGGGTTCCACTCCTATCAGCTAAAAACAAGAAGAAGCTGATCCAGTGGGCACACAATCACCAACACTGGACAATATTGAGGAGTGAAAAAATATTGCCTCGTCCAACGAATCCCGGTTCCTGTTGAGTCATGCTGATGGCAGAGTCAGGATTTGGCGTAAGCAGCATGAGTCCATCCTTCCTGGTGTCAACGGTACAGGCTGGTGGTCAACGGTACACCTTAGGTCCCTTGATACCAACGTTTCTATGCCCCGAAGAGTTCAGGCTGTTCTGGAGGCAAAGGTGGGTCCTGCCCAGTACTAAATGGGTGTACCTAATAAACTGACCACTGATGTTATATCTGTGTGTGAGTCTCTATCTATGTGTGTATGTTTGTGCACTCTAAGAAAAAAAGGTGATATCTAGAACCTTAAAGGGTTCTCTGGCTTTACCATAGGAGAACCCTCTGAATAACCCTTTTTGGTTGCAGGTAGAACCCTGTAGGGTTCCATGTAGAACCCTTTCTACAGATGGTTCTACATGGAGCCCAAAAGGGTTCAACCTGGAACCAAAAAGGGTTCTTCCTGGAACTAAAAAGGGTTCTCCTGGAACTAAAAAGGGTTCTTCCTGGAACTAAAAAGGGTTCTCCTAGGGACAGCCGAAGAACCCTTTTGGATCCCTTTTTTCTAAGTGTGTGTGTGTCGCGCGAACGGCGAGTTTCACTGGCTCTCCTCTCCTGCCTGGTTGATGAGTCTACAGGGGAGCGCTGTGTTGGTGTCTAGTACTCACCACCCACCCTGGGCTCAGCCTCAGACAGACAGACAGACAGACAGACAGACAGACAGACAGCAGAGACGGCTCCATTACCACACCTGAGACTGAGGGGACCTAACACCCACACTATGCACTAGACACACTCAGAGACAAACACACAGGGCTTTCTACACAAACACACAGGGCTTGCTACACAAACACACAGGGCTGGCTACACAAATACACAGGGCTAGCTACACAAACACACAGGGCTGGCTATACAAACACACAGGGCTGGCTACACAAACACACAGGGCTGGCTACACAAACACACAGGGCTGGCTACACAAACAAACAGGGCTGGCTACACAAACACACAGGGCTGGCTACACAAACACACAGGGCTGGCTACACAAACACACAGGTTAGAGCCTAATGTTGTAAATACACAAAACACACAGTTAAAACTGTGCCTGTCTAATTGTGAGTGATAAGTTGTATTCTCTCTCTCTCTCCCCCCTCCCTCCCCGTTTCACGCAATCACTCTAAAATTAGAGAGCTGACTTTAAAATGGAGGTCAGGGGAATATATAGCCTGTCTTTCTAGGGACACTGTGTACTGTAGTTAGTAGACTAGACTAGAGCAGGCAGGGGTTGGGCTACTGCCAGTCATGTTTAAACGTGAAGAAGAAAGGCCCTCCCAGGCTTTTCCCACAGCCTTTTGACCACAGACACCAATCACAAGCAACAAGAATGAGTCCTTTTGGAAAGGAGAGAGTTCTGTTGTCAAGAGACTGAATGAGCGGCTGGTTCTCACGGTAACGGTAGCAGCATACAGTAGTAGTCTGTCTTCCATGTTCCAACCTCCTTATTGAGAGAGGACCACACTGCCCCCATGTGGCCACAATGGAGACCCCAAAGAGTTTTCTAGTAAGATTGTTGACCAAAACGTCCGGCACAAAAACCAGTAGACACTGGAGACCAGAGCACAGCCCGTCTGTCCGGACAGAGAGTGACATTCTGAACATGCTGGACCATAAAGTGAGTGACATACCTTTTACCTACTGCGAATTAGTTAAACTAAACTAACATACCTGTCAACAAGACACACAATACGTAAACCCGCTCTCTGTAAACAATGATATAACCTCCTTCTCCCATTCCTCTGCAAAGTAATCTATCTACTCCACCTTTATTTAGCCTGACAGGACTCCAGAGTGGCGAAGCGGTCTAAGGCACTGCATTGCAGTGCTAGAGGTGTCACTACAGACCCTGGTTCGATCCCAGGCTGTATCACAATGAGTCCCTTAGGGCAGCTCACAATGGGCCCAGAGTTGTTAGGGGAGGGTTTAGCCGGGGTAGGCTGTCATTGTAAATAAGAATTTGTTCTTAACTGACTTGCCTAGTTAAATAAAGGTTAAACAAATTGAAAGGGAAACTCTCTTTCACAATGATGGTCTAAATAATCAAATACAGGACTCACAGCGGGAAGTCCCTTTATATTAACTCAGCGTAACATTATTAAACAACACGTCTTCTTACCAGACTGGTCGTTCATCATGCGGATGGCTTTAGCCTTGGCCAGCTCCAGCGCTGTGACCCATCTCTGGCGCTCCACCTCAGTGCTGGCCTTCAGGTGGTAGGTGCGACCGCCGCTGCTCAGGACAATGTTACAGGCGTCCTCCGTGTCGATGTGGGCCGTGGCCAGGTTGATAGTGCCACGACATGTATGGGCCATCTCTGCCTGAGTCCTGCAGGGGGACACCCAGACAGACAGACAGAGAGAGACGGGGACAAGACAGAGACAGACAGAGAGAGAGACGGGGACAAGACATAGAGACAGATGGGGACAAGACAGAGACAGACAAAGAGAGAGACGGGGACAAGACAGAGACAGACAGAGAGAGAGACGGGGCCAAGACACAGAGACAAGACACGAGACAGACAGAGAGAGAGATGGGGCCAAGACACAGAGACAAGACACGAGACAGACAGAGAGAGAGATGGGGCCAAGACACAGAGACAGACAGAGACAGGGTCAAGACGCAGACAGACAGACAGACAGACAGACAGACAGACAGACAGACAGACAGACAGACAGACACAGAGACAGGGCCAAGACGCAGACAGACAGAGAGAGAGACAGGGCCAAGACAGAGACAGAGAAAGAGACGGGGCCAAGACACAGACAGACAGACAGACAGACAGACAAAGACAGACACAGGGCCAAGACACAAAGACAGAGAGAGATGGGGCCAAGACACAGAGACAGAGAGAGATGGGGCCAAGACACAGAGACAGAGAGAGATGGGGCCAAGACACAGAGACCAACAGAGACCAGGAAAAGACACAGGGACAGACAGAGACGAGACACCGATACACCAAATCACAGAACAAATCACAGAAACAGATATGGAAACACAGGGACAGAGACGGGGACAAAAACAGAAACAGATATGGAAACACAGGGACAGAGACAAAAACAGAAACAGATATGGAAACACAGGGACAGAGACGGGGACAAAAACAGAAACAGATATGGAAACACAGGGACAGAGACGGGGACAAAAACAGAAACAGATATGGAAACACAGGGACAGAGACAGGGACAAAAACAGAAACAGATATGGAAACACAGAGACAGGGACAAAAACAGAAACAGATATGGAAACACAGGGACAGAGACAGGGACAAAAACAGAAACAGATATGGAAACACAGGGACAGAGACGGAGACAAAAACATAAACAGATATGGAAACACAGGGACAGAGACGGGGACAAAAACAGAAACAGATATGGAAACACAGAGACAGAGACAGGGACAAAAACAGAAACAGATATGGAAACACAGAGACAGGGACAAAAACAGAAACAGATATGGAAACACAGAGACAGAGACGGGGACAAAAACAGAAACAGATATGGAAACACAGGGACAGAGACGGGGACAAAAACAGAAACAGATATGGAAACACAGGGACAGAGACAGGGACAAAAACAGATACGGAAACACAGGGACAGAGACAGGGACAAAAACAGAAACAGATATGGAAGCACAGGGACAGAGACAGGGACAAAAACAGAAACAGATATGGAAACACAGGGACAGAGACGGGGACAAAAACAGAAACAGATATGGAAACACAGAGACGGGGACAAAAACAGAAACAGATATGGAAGCACAGGGACAGAGACGGGGACAAAAACAGAAACAGATATGGAAACACAGGGACAGAGACAGGGACAAAAACAGATACGGAAACACAGGGACAGAGACAGGGACAAAAACAGAAACAGATATGGAAACACAGAGACAGAGACGGGGACAAAAACAGAAACAGATATGGAAGCACAGGGACAGAGACAGGGACAAAAACAGAAACAGATATGGAAACACAGGGACAGAGACGGGGACAAAAACAGAAACAGATATGGAAACACAGGGACAGAGACAGGGACAAAAACAGAAACAGATATGGAAACACAGAGACAGAGACAGGGACAAAAACAGAAACAGATATGGAAACACAGGGACAGAGACAGGGACAAAAACAGAAACAGATATGGAAACACAGGGACAGAGACGGGGACAAAAACAGAAACAGATATGGAAACACAGGGACAGAGACAGGGACAAAAACAGAAACAGATATGGAAACACAGGGACAGAGACAGGGACAAAAACAGAAACAGATATGGAAACACAGAGACAGGGACAAAAACAGAAACAGATATGGAAACACAGGGACAGAGACGGGGACAAAAACAGAAACAGATATGGAAACACAGGGACAGAGACGGGGACAAAAACAGAAACAGATATGGAAACACAGGGACAGAGACGGGGACAAAAACAGAAACAGATATGGAAACACAGGGACAGAGACAGGGACAAAAACAGAAACAGATATGGAAACACAGGGACAGAGACAGGGACAAAAACAGAAACAGATATGGAAACACAGGGACAGAGACGGGGACAAAAACAGAAACAGATATGGAAACACAGGGGCAGAGACAGGGACAAAAACAGATACGGAAACACAGGGACAGAGACAGGGACAAAAACAGAAACAGATATGGAAACACAGGGACAGAGACGGAGACAAAAACAGAAATAGATATGGAAACACAGGGACAGAGACGGGGACAAAAACAGAAACAGATATGGAAACACAGGGACAGGGACAAAAACAGAAACAGATATGGAAACACAGGGACAGAGACAGGGACAAAAACAGATACGGAAACACAGGGACAGAGACAGGGACAAAAACAGAAACAGATATGAAACACAGGGACAGAGACGGGGACAAAAACAGAAACAGATATGGAAACACAGGGACAGAGACGGGGACAAAAACAGAAACAGATATGGAAACACAGGGACAGAGACAGGGACAAAAACAGATATGGAAACACAGGGACAGAGACAGGGACAAAAACAGAAACAGATATGAAACACAGGGACAGAGACGGGGACAAAAACAGAAACAGAGAGAAAGGCTTGTAGTCAAATCCCAATGCGTTGTATCTACCACTAGCCTACTGTATGTCTGACTAGACACTGAAGTGCAAATGTCCTTCTTGTATGCAGTCGCTTCATACTTGTGGCTTGGTAAACATGACAAAACACCTCATTATTTAGATATGTGGCGATGTGGCCAGGCTCAGGTACAGGTACAGGCAGGAGGAGGATATCAAGCAGGGCAGTGAGGAGGCGGAGAAATAGAGAAAGAAATAGGAACACATGCAATGTGAAGTTTAAAAGATAGTGGCTTTGAAAGGCATGAAACAGTCAAGAGCCTTCCTTGGCTTACTGTCTCTAGCCCATTTTAGCCTTCTGTGTAACATTGTTTTCTGTCCCCAGCATGTGCACACTGCACATATTTCCACATACAGCCAGCACGGTGTATGTGTACACGTTCAAACATACACAAACTAGAGAACAGTATCGTCAATCACTCAACATGTTCTGGTGGCTGTGCTGAGGGAGTGACTGTGTGTCCTGGGCAGAGGAACTAGTGTTGCACTTTGATTGGGCCACAGAATGTTGGATAACGAGGCCATTGTGTGACTCCAAGCCCCCATAAATGGACAAAACCAAACAATGAATAACACTGAGGACAAAGGACAGAGAGAAAGAGAGAGAAAAAGGGTGTGAGAGAGAGAGAGAGAAAGGGAGAGAGACGACAGTGAGAAAGAGAGAGCGAGAGAAAGGGGGAGAGAATTGCCTTGCTTGGACCAATTCGTTTCCACATTTATAATAATCGTCATTGGTATGAGCAAACTGTAGCTGCAGGCCTATCATCAGAGAACAGACAGAGGTGAATGAAATCTTTAAAATCCTCAGAAGAAGAGTCATATGATTGATCAAATAAATAGTTGTCTTGGGACAATTCAGTCTTCTTAGTATTTAGTAGGTGGTGTGGTGGACCAGGTTGTTTGTCTAACCCCTCACTGAGGGCAGACAAGCCGGTGAGCAGAGCAGCAGATCAGTGACAGCTCACGGCCTTTATCCTCAGAAACCGAATAAGGCGCGCTTGAATGTGAACACACTCAGAGCATAACAACAGACATTTCCCCACGGAAGGGATGGGCTGTGTGTACACCATTGTCCAAGTCCCAGACATAAGTTACTTAGTATCAGTTGCAGTTCCCTGGTGATATGTCAGATCACTGACCTCCTGTAATGGTGAGAACAGCTAAACTCAAGCAGCTTCTGAGGGATTAATACAACCCACGCCCTGTGGTGTGTGTGTGAACCGAAATGTGTCCCCAACATCCATCCTCATTGACCCCTGGCCCTCACTGCCAGAACAGGCTCTCACAGCAGTATTCTGCCAATTGCACCAACAAACATACACACACACACACACACACACACACACACACACACACACACACACACACACACACACACACACACACACACACACATTGGCAGGCCTTAACTGAACACAGTCATGTTCAGGGCTTCTGTCCTGAAATGACCGAAAACTCACTTTTGGGCTCTGATGAAAGTTTAGAGTTACTGTCTCTAGGCTCTGCCTCAGGATCAGTTCAGTATCACTGCTCCAACTGGTTCAACTTTGGCCTACGTAAAGCTAGTCTCTCATGAATGTTTACCACAGCCATGAGTACGGCCAGCGTACACGCAGGATTTAATTCTGGGCTCCGAGATTAAAAGGTAAAGCTCATCCTAAACAAGCACTTTGGGGAAACGTTTCCCTGGCTCCATTTTAGGCTGGATAGGGACACAGTCATGCAAAGCCACAGGAAGAGAAGTGTTTGTCAACAGCCCAGCCTACAGCGAGCACCAGCGGCCCAGAGCTCCAGCTATAACTGGGTCACACCACTGTGAGTCTGCTGATGAGCAAGTCAAGATCCATGCTGATCTCTCTGCCCTGTGGGGAGGCAAGGCCATGCAACGGCCCAGGAATTACAGAGTCAAGGCACAGCAGAAACTGAGAGAGAGAGATCAGGTCAGAAAGAGATGGGGAAGCAAGAGAGTAAGAGAGAGAACGGTCATTTCCATGCAAAAGGACCCATGAGCACCAACATGTGAAGTCCATAGGAGCATGTCAAATCTGGTGTCAAATGAAAGCTAAGGATCTATATTTTTTTGAGATTAAGGCATATAAAAAACAATTTTCCAGCCTAAAAATGTGGAATAAGCAAGTGCTTTGATTTCTGATCAAACAGATGGAAAAGGGGTCTTAGAAAACACATACCAGAAAAAGCCTGAAAAGTTATTAGAAATACATCATTCAAAACACAATAATGTTGATATAAAGACCCCTGACAACTAACACTTACATTTCGCTATTTGGCTGGCAGCCACACAAGCAAATTAGCTTACAACAAAAAAGCAAGGAATTTTTTGCAAATTCGATGCATGGCCATCATACACAACATGACCAAAAGTATGTGGACACCTGCTCATCAAACATCTCATTCCATGGACATTAATATGGAGTTGGTCCCCCCTTTTGCTGCTATATCTTCTGGGAAGGCTTTCCACTAGATGTTGGAACATTGGTGTGGGGTCTTGCTTCCATTCAGCCACAAGAACATTAGTGAGGTCGGGCACCGATGTTTGGCGATTAGGCTTGGCTCGCAGTTGGCGTTCCAATTCATCCCGAAGGTGTTCAATGGGGTTGAGGTTAGGGCTCTGTGCAGGACAGTCAAGTTCTTCCACACCGATCTCGACAAACCATTTTTGTATGGGCCTCGCTTTGTGCATGGAGGCAATGTCAGGCTAAAACAGGAAAAGGCCTTCCCCAAACTGTTGCCACAAGATTTGAAGCACAGAATTGTCTAGAATGTCATTGTATGCTGTAGCGTTAAGATTTCCTTCACTGGAACTAATGGGCCTAGCCTGAACCATGAAAAACAGCCCCAGACCACTATTCCTCCTCCACCAAACTTTACAGCTAGTGCTATGCATTCGGGCAGGTAGTGTTCTCCTGGCATCCACCAAACCCAGATTTGTCCGTCGGACTAGTGAAATGGTGAAGCGTGATTCATCACTCCAGAGAACACATTTCCACTGCTCCAGAGTCCAATAGCGGCGAGCTTTACACCACTCCAGCCAACGCTTGGCATTGCACATGGTGATATTATACTTGTGCGGCTGCTCAACCATAGAAAACCATTTCATGAAGCTCCCGACGAACAGTTGTGCTGACATTACTCCGCGCTTCAACGCTCGGCGGCTCCATTCTATGAGCTTGTGTGGTCTATCACTTCGCTGCTAAGTTGTTGTTGCTCCTAGACGTTTCCACGTCACAATAACAACACTTACAGTTGACCGGGGTAGCTCTAGCAGGGCAGACATTTGGCGAACTGACTTGTTGGAAAGGTGGCATCCTATGACGGTGCCACATTGAAAGTCACTGAGATATTTCTTATGTGGGAGGTACCGTAAAGAGAGCAGGAAGAGAGAGTGAGAGATAGAGAGGGAGGTACCGTAAAGAGAGCAGGAAGAGAGAGTGAGAGATAGAGAGGGAGGTACCGTAAAGAGAGCAGGAAGAGAGAGTGAGAGATAGAGAGGGAGGTACCATAAAGAGAGCAGGAAGAGAGAGTGAGAAATAGAGAGGGGGGTACAGTAAAGAGAGCAGGAAGAGAGAGTGAGAGATAGAGAGGGAGGTACCGTAAAGAGAGCAGGAAGAGAGAGTGAGAGATAGAGAGGGAGGTACCATAAAGAGAGCAGGAAGAGAGAGTGAGAGATAGAGAGGGGGGTACAGTAAAGAGAGCAGGAAGAGAGAGTGAGAGATAGAGAGGGAGGTACCGTAAAGAGAGCAGGAAGAGAGAGTGAGAGATAGAGAGGGGGGTACCGTAAAGAGAGCAGGAAGAGAGAGTGAGAGATAGAGAGGGAGGTACAGTAAAGAGAGCAGGAAGATAGAGATAGAGAGGGAGTGCGAGGGCCAGCAGGTGCTGTATGTTGTGTTGTGTAGTGCTGTGCTGGTTAAGCATTAAGGGGATTTTACCTGTCATTCCCCTGAGCACCACACATCCTGACAAAACACAGATCCACCGATCTGGGGCGTGTAATGAAACAAAACAGTGTCTCAACACACTAGAGAGACTGGCTGCCACAGGCATTAGCAGACACACAGGATACACAGGATATATATAACATAGAGACAGACACACAGGATATATATAACATAGAGACAGACACACAGGATATATATAACATAGAGACAGACACACAGGATATATATAATATAGAGACACACAGGATACACAGGATATTTATAATATAGAGACAGACACACAGGATATATATAATATAGAGACAGACACACAGGATACACAGGATATATATAATATAGAGACAGACAGACAGGATATATATAATATAGAGACAGACACACAGGATATATATAATATAGAGACAGACACACAGGATACACAGGATATATATAACATAGAGACAGACACACAGGATATATATAATATAGAGACAGACACACAGGATATATATAACATAGAGACAGACACACAGGATATATATAATATAGAGACAGACACACAGGATACACAGGATATATATAACATAGAGACAGACACACAGGATATATATAACATAGAGACAGACACACAGGATATATATAACATAGAGACAGACACACAGGATATATATAATATAGAGACACACAGGATACACAGGATATATATAATATAGAGACAGACACACAGGATATATATAATATAGAGACAGACACACAGGATACACAGGATATATATAATATAGAGACAGACTGACAGGATATATATAATATAGAGACAGACACACAGGATATATATAATATAGAGACAGACACACAGGATACACAGGATATATATAACATAGAGACAGACACACAGGATACACAGGATATATATAATATAGAGACACACAGGATATATATAATATAGAGACAGACACACAGGATACACAGGATATATATAACATAGAGACAGACACACAGGATACACAGGATATATATAATATAGAGACACACAGGATATATATAATATAGAGACAGACACACAGGATATATATAACATAGAGACAGACACACAGGATATATATAACATAGAGACAGACACACAGGATATATATAATATAGAGACACACAGGATACACAGGATATATATAATATAGAGACAGACACACAGGATATATATAATATAGAGACAGACACACAGGATACACAGGATATATATAATATAGAGACAGACAGACAGGATATATATAATATAGAGACAGACACACAGGATATATATAATATAGAGACAGACACACAGGATACACAGGATATATATAATATAGAGACACACAGGATATATATAATATAGAGACAGACACACAGGATATATATAACATAGAGACAGACACACAGGATACACAGGATATATATAACATAGAGACAGACACACAGGATATATATAACATAGAGACAGACACACAGGATATATATAACATAGAGACACACACACAGGATATATATAATATAGAGACAGACACACAGGATATATATAATATAGAGACAGACACACAGGATATATATAATATAGAGAAAGACACACAGGATATATATAACATAGAGACAGACACACAGGATACACAGGATATATATAACATAGAGACAGACACACAGGAGATATATAATATAGAGACAGACACACAGGATATATATAACATAGAGACACACACACAGGATATATATAATATAGAGACAGACACACAGGATATATATAATATAGAGACAGACACACAGGATATATATAATATAGAGACAGACACACAGGATATATATAATATAGAGACAGACACACAGGATACACAGGATATATATAACATAGAGACAGACAGACAGGATATATATAATATAGAGACAGACACACAGGATACACAGGATATATATAACATAGAGACAGACACACAGGATATATATAACATAGAGACAGACACACAGGATACACAGGATATATATAATATAGAGACACACAGGATATATATAATATAGAGACAGACACACAGGATATATATAACATAGAGACAGACACACAGGATACACAGGATATATATAATATAGAGACAGACACACAGGATATATATAATATAGAGACAGACACACAGGATATATATAATATAGAGACAGACACACAGGATATATATAATATAGAGACAGACACACAGGATACACAGGATATATATAATATAGAGACAGACACACAGGAGATATAATATAGAGACACACAGGATATATATAACATAGAGACAGACACACAGGATATATATAATATAGAGACAGACACACAGGATATATATAATATAGAGACAGACACACAGGATACATATAATATAGAGACAGACACACAGGATACACAGGATATATATAATATAGAGACACACAGGATATATATAATATAGAGACAGACACACAGGATATATATAATATAGAGACAGACACACAGGATATATATAATATAGAGACAGACACACAGGATACATATAATATAGAGACAGACACACAGGATATATATAATATAGAGACAGACACACAGGATACACAGGATATATATAATATAGAGACAGACACACAGGATATATATAATATAGAGACAGACACACAGGATATATATAATATAGAGACAGACACACAGGATACACAGGATATATATAATATAGAGACAGACACACAGGATATATATAACATAGAGACAGACACACAGGATATATATAATATAGAGACAGACACACAGGATATATATAATATAGAGACAGACACACAGGATACACAGGATATATATACTATAGAGACAGACACACAGGATATATATAACATAGAGACAGACACACAGGATATATATAACATAGAGACAGACACACAGGATACACAGGATATATATAATATAGAGACACACAGGATATATATAACATAGAGACAGACACACAGGATATATATAACATAGAGACACACAGGATATATATAATATAGAGACAGACACACAGGATATATATAACATAGAGACAGACACACAGGATACACAGGATATATATAATATAGAGACAGACACACAGGATATATATAATATAGAGACAGACACACAGGATATATATAATATAGAGACAGACACACAGGATATATATAATATAGAGACAGACACACAGGATATATATAATATAGAGACAGACACACAGGATATATATAATATAGAGACAGACACACAGGATATATATAATATAGAGACAGACACACAGGATATATATAACATAGAGACAGACACACAGGATACACAGGATATATATAACATAGAGACAGACACACAGGATATATATACAGTGGGGGAAAAAAGTATTTAGTCAGCCAACAATTGTGCAAGTTCTCCCACTTAAAAAGATGAGAGGCCTGTAATTTTCATCATAGGTACACTTCAACTATGACAGACAAAATGAGAAAACAAAATCAAGAAAATCACATTGTAGGATTTTTAATGAATTTATTTGCAAATTATGGTGGAAAATAAGTATTTGGTCACCTACAAACAAGCAAGATTTCTGGCTCTCACAGACCTGTAACTTCTTCCTTAAGAGGCTCCTCTGTCCTCCACTCGATACCTGTATTAATGGCACCTGTTTGAACTTGTTATCAGTATAAAAGACACCTGTCCACAACCTTAAACAGTCACACTCCAAACTACACTATGGCCAAGACCAAAGAGCTGTCAAAGGACACCAGAAACAAAATTGTAGACCTGCACCAGGCTGGGAAGACTGACTCTGCAATAGGTAAGCAGCTTGGTTTGAAGAAATCAACTGTGGGAGCAATTATTAGGAAATGGAAGACATACAAGACCACTGATATTCTCCCTCGATCTGGGCCTCCACGCAAGATCTCACCCCATGGGGTCAAAATGTTCACAAGAACGGTGAGCAAAAATCCCAGAACCGTACGGGGGGACCTAGTTAATGACCTGCAGAGAGCTGGGACCAAAGTAACAAAGCCTACCATCAGTAACACACTACGCCGCCAGGGACTCAAATCCTGCAGTGCCAGACGTGTCCCCCTGCTTAAGCCAGTACATGCCCAGGCCCGTCTGAAGTTTGCTAGAGAGCATTTGGATGATCCAGAAGAAGATTGGGAGAATGTCATATGGTCAGATGAAACCAAAATATAACTTTTTGGTAAAAACTCAACTTGTCGTGTTTGGAGGACAAAGAATGTTGAGTTGCATCCAAAGAACACCATACCTACTGTGAAGCATGGGGGTGGAAACATCATGCCTTGGGGCTGTTTTTCTGCAAAGGGACCAGGACGACTGATCCGTGTAAAGGAAAGAATGAATGGGGCCATGTATCGTGAGATTTTGAGTGAAAACCTCCGTCCATCAGCAAGGGCATTGAAGATGAAACGTGGCTGGGTCTTTCAGCATGACAATGATCCCAAAACACACCGCCCGGGCAACGAAGGAGTGGCTTCGTAAGGAGCATTTCAAGGTCCTGGAGTGGCCTAGCCTGTCTCCAGATCTCAACCCCATAGAAAATCTTTGGAGGGAGTTGAAAGTCCGTGTTGCCCAGCAACAGCCCCAAAACATCACTGCTCTAGAGGAGATCTGCATGGAGGAATGGGCCAAAATACCAGCAACAGTGTGTGAAAACCTTGTGAAGACTTATAGATAATGTTTGACCTCTGTCATTGCCAACAAAGGGTATATAACAAAGTATTGAGAAACTTTTGTTATTGACCAAATACTTATTTTCCACCATAATTTGCAAATAAATTCATTAAAAATCCTACAATGTGATTTTCTGGATTTTTTCTCTAATTTTGTCTGTCATAGTTGAAGTGTACCTATGATGAAAATTACAGGCCTCTCTCATATTTTTAAGTGGGAGAACTTCCACAATTGGTGGCTGACTAAATACTTTTTGCCCCACTATGATATATATAATATAGAGACAGACACACAGGATATATATAATATAGAGACAGACACACAGGATACACAGGATATATATAACATAGAGACAGACACACAGGAGATATAATATAGAGACAGACACACAGGATATATATAATATAGAGACAGACACACAGGATACACAGGATATATATAATATAGAGACAGACACACAGGATATATATAATATAGAGACAGACACACAGGATATATATAATATAGAGACAGACACACAGGATACACAGGATATATATAATATAGAGACAGACACACAGGATATATATAATATAGAGACAGACACACAGGATACACAGGATATATATAATATAGAGACAGACACACAGGAGATATAATATAGAGACAGACACACAGGATATATATAATATAGAGACAGACACACAGGATATATATAATATAGAGACAGACAGGATATATATTTTACAGAGACAGACACACAGGAGATATAATATAGAGACAGACACACAGGAGATATAATATAGAGACAGACACACAGGAGATATATTTGACAGAGACAGACACACAGGAGATATATTTGACAGAGACAGACACACAGGAGATATATTTGACAGAGACAGACACACAGTAGATAAATTTGACAGAGACAGACACACAGGAGATATATTTGACAGATAGACACACAGGATATATATAATATAGAGACAGACAGGATATATCTAATATAGAGACAGACACACAAGATATATCTAATATAGAGACAGACACACAGGATATATATAATATAGAGACAGACAGGATATATATTTTACAGAGACAGACACACAGGAGATATATTTTACAGAGACAGACACACAGGAGATATAATATAGAGACAGACACACAGTAGATATAATATAGAGACAGACACACAGGATATATATAATATAGAGACAGACAGGATATATATTTTACAGAGACAGACACACAGGAGATATATTTTACAGAGACAGACACACAGGAGATACATTTGACAGAGACAGACACACAGGATATATATTTTACAGATAGACACACACAGGAGTAAAGCTAGTGAGAAATATACAGCATGGTTAAAAGGGAACACAGCACATGATACAAGTAGAGATAGGAGGAAAACACTCAGGGACATGTAGTGACTAAGGAGGGAGAGAGTAGGCCTAATGAAAACAGGAGACAAGCAAACCAAGGCATGTACAGTATGACATGACCTGCTGAAAGAATGAAGCTGAGGATATTAAATACCTCCAAGTGTTTCATATTGTGCATTTTCTGTCACACACACACACACAAACACACACACTCAGTGACCTGGTGCTGAGCCCAAGGAGGAGCACATTAATGTGGTTAGATCACAGCTTCTCCATCATCTCTAGCCCAGAACCTGCCTATGTCTGAGGAAGGCAGTGATAGCAGGGCTCCAGACTAATGTCCTGTAATCTTTACTAAATCACTCAGTCGGATTTCCTCTCCGAGGTGAGTAAGCTGTGACCGAGCGTGTTAAAGCCGGGAGGAAAAGTCAATTAAGAAATGAAAAATGAAATAGGTGGAGAAGAGGAGGGAAGAGGCCATGTCACACATTTCCGTGAGATAATGGTGCTTGTTTACCTCAGTGATTTACACTACCCGCATGGTGAGTCGAACACCAGGAGATGGTGGGGGAAGGAGGCTGACGTGGAGGAAAAGAGGCTGCAGCCTGAGCAGATATGCCGTGTCAGACTAAAGACGAGTCAATGGAGCAAGTGAAACGTTGCATCTCTATAAACCCCCATTACATTTTAACTGTCTCAAAATGCTGAGTGTGTCATGTGACCAGAGATTATAGTCCACTACTGGCCTTTCACAGCCACTACCAGCTTTTTTCGACCAAGCCCTGACTTTGGCACAACTAGGCTGGGAAACGGGAATCATTGAACATCATTGGGGTCAAATTAGCGAGTGACATTGGTCAAGTGGATATCGACTCACCCTTTAGGGATAACTAGTCATCCCTGCTTTTGAAAAGGGCAACACAATCGATTGCATAGGCTACAACAACTGATCAGTGCACGTTGTGATGCCTGTGAAGTGAGTCATTCTGGCTTAAACGTGCGTCCATCTACAACTTGTCATGTAATCAATGCTGCATAGTCATACTAGAGTCATACTTCTAGGCCTACACAGTATGCATGTCTGACACAGTAATACCATGAAAACATTACACAAACAAGAAAAAAGGAACTGACTGCTGCTCAGAGCAGATGAAGTATCCATGAATGGAACACTGCATGTTTCAATGGTACAAATTGACCGCAGCCACATAGAGCATTATGTCTGTTACACCTCTCTAAAACAGGGTGACACAGCTGCAACCTACTGGAGCACTGACACAGAACATTGTTTCCCCTCCTTGACTCTAGAATAATGAGAAAGGGGGGATGGGATGAAGGGAGTGGGAGTGAGCCTAGACATAGTGATGCATGCAATGCCTCCACCTCAGTGCTGCTGAGCCAATGATGCTTTGCAAATCATGGTGGTACATCAGAGTGGGAGACATCAAAGGTACGGTAAGAACCTCCAGATATGGAGAAGACACATAATTGGCATGTTAGGGGCTACTGCTTTAATTTAGAACCCCTTTAAAATTCAGACAGGCAGACAGACAGCTTCTACACATGCAGGCAGGCACAAACAAAGCCTCCAGCCAGACACACACAGAGAGCTCTGCCTGGCAGAGAGGAGACGAGGGGGGCATTACTCGGGCTTTCTTTTGTGGGAACCTGTGCGCTCCACTGCCTCTGTGCTCAGATGTCGACAGGCTACCGTTACATCAGACAGCAGTCACCTTCCAACATAATGACTATTAATAGAGGGAAGACTGAGGGGACAGAGTTCTTTCCTTTCACTATCAGCACAAACAGGAGTGGGACGTTGGCTCCCTTGTCTCAGTTTCCACTAACCCCTCACTCACTGGTAAAAGGACAACAGGGCTCTTTGTGTGTGAAGGTGTGGTCATATGCATGTTATAGAATGGTATAAGATGTGTTTGGTGTCCACCAGGCCCCATCACCTCTGACTCCTTCAGACACTGGGCCTACTACTGGTAGTTAGCCTACATTTTGGTCTGATGGGAGAGGTACTTGTTTCCTCCAGTGAGGTCAAAACAAACATTTTGAGACTTTAAGTAATTGTAGGTTGAAGTGACACATTTTATATATATATATACTGTATATAGCACATGAGCTGTCTCTGCCCTTTACAAAATCCTGCTAGCATGAGCGCCATAAACTGAGAGGCATAAAAAACCCAATGCTGGTTTTAGGAGCCAAAATTATGTCACATTTTTAAACTCTGATGTTTCTGGATGGACCTCATTTGGAGGACCTCAGAGGAATATTCCCACTTTCTGTTATGAACCAAATAATTAAGCACAGTAAAATTGGGTTGGGTGAACAACAGTTGTTACATGTAACTCCCCCACCCTCATCCTCCATTGTTACCCTCTGTCCTCCTGTTCAGAAGGCTGCCCAGCCCCCAGAGGAAACGTGATTCCGATTCAGGAAGCACCTGAGCCACAGGTGTTATTAGTATAAGCAGCACCTGTTTACTGTGTGGAGAGAGGATGCTTGCATTCTACAGGTCAATGTTTGTTTGCTCCCAGGGACAACATACAGTGGAGTGCATTTCTGTTCAATTCAAAATGCAATCATTTGGGTGTGTATTATACGTAGCTAACAAAATAATTTGGGTGGCAGAGAAGAACTGTGGTGACAGGGAGACTAGTTAGTGAGCTAGCTAGCTTGCTAACCAATTATATTTGTGCTAACAGTAGCAAGCTAGCTGGCCAAATCATTATTTCATTATTTTGCTAGCCCAACATTAAACTGAATACAGGATAATTTATTCCTATTAGACTGAGTTCCAGTATCAACAAAGACTGGACACGTATACCTAGCTACACGGTAAATCAACGATGGTTGAAATCACAGTGTTAAAAAAATGTGGGTTTAATTGACTCTACTGGGATTTAGCTTAACCCTCAAGAGAGTGATATGCTCCCTGTTAGTGTTGATAACTGGAGTTGATGGGGATGGAGTACTTTTAACTCCATTTAGAGTAACCAGAGACAGGGAGTTCAATCTATGGAGTTATCCACAGATGTGGGAGGTTATATTTCCCAGCATGCTCTGTTGCAGGTTGATTTACAAATTGTTTGTTTCAATATCTGTGTTTTCACATGTACATTGATAGTTTTTTTTATGTCATGCTTCACAAAGATAAGAAATATACATTTTTCTAGCAACCGTTAGTGAGATAGTTGTTCCAGTTGACATGGTATAGGTAGTCTCCATATACTCTATTTTCGTCTCTACTATGGGTGCGTACGTAAATTCACTCTGGCTATCTACTCCGATTTCAGAGCAATCTTGTCTGAATGTGCCAGACCGCAGAATAATTAATGAATTTAAGAACGGTAAAATTCAACGTGTATTGCGTTGTCAGTTAATTTTTTTTTTTTTAAGTAATTCAATTGTTGCCAGCAGCACAGTTACAGTCACTAATGCTCTAGATAACATGAAAGCAGCCTAACCAGTTCTGCTAGGGCAAGTTAAATAGTCAGAGTGAGCTGTTCTCTCATTCGTGTCTGTGTAGCTAGCAAGCTATCCAACTTTAGCCAGTTAGCTTGGGTGCTTGACTACCGTTGTGAGTGACAGAATGTTCAGATCAACTCTACTCTTCGGCCAAAGCGTCCAGAGTGCGCTCTGAATGCTGCGAGAGCGAAATGCTCTGAATTTATGAACAGACAATCTGACAACACTCTGAATTTACAAACTACCCTGAGCATACTGACACACTGGAGGCAATTTACGAATGCACCCTAAGACAGGCATTCTAAATACAAGTTGTGGGTGATGTAAAAGTGCTGGATATCTTCCTGTTAGTTGGATTCCAAAAGAGATTGGATATCACATTGCAAAACTCCATAATGTGACACATTAAGAAATATTCAAATAAGGCTTTGTACCCTTATAACACAAAGTCAAATTAAAGAGAAATGTACTCTGTTGGAGTTGGTTGTTCATTCAAAACAACACAGACAAGTGTAAAATGGCAAGAGTTGGTTAAAAACAACACAGAAAAGTGTACAATGGCAAGAGAGTTGGTTAAAAACAACACAGAAAATAGTAAAACGGCAATTGGAGTTTAATTCAAGCAACTCTCTGAGAGTTAAATATTTACTCCATTTAGTGTTGTATAACATTTTTAAAATATCAACACCATATGACCAGAATAATATTAACACAAAATGGGTGTGGGAGAACTCCATAGGAGAACTTCAACTCCATAGGAATTGAATTAACTCTTACGGTTTTACTGTGTAGCATTATATGCAAAACCTGGTTAGAGGTAGCAATTTCTAGCTAGCTTCAGTGACAGCTAGCTCATGCCAGCTGAGCCACTTGCATTCTGTCATTTTGTACAGTAGGTACATGATTTGAACATTCTAAATTACACATAACATGTTTTTTAAAAGAGTGATTTCATTGCTTAGCTTAAAGGGCTTGGCATAATGTAATGTATTACCTAGCTAGCTATCTGTGAGAATAGCGCCCACTGCCCACTGAACAGTTTCAACAGAAGTTACATGATGGGGTTTGCCTTAAATTGATGTCAAGAAGTTGGCACAGCTGTCTCTGCATTGTAGCTGTCATCATCATTCGTGTTCGTTTAACACTTGCAGTTGCAATACCAGACCATGTAGTTAGCCTGTAATTATGGCTTATACAAATATATTGTAATATTATTACACATGCTGATACTGTAATTACACTGTAATTAGCTCAGCTACTAGTGTCAGCATGTTTACCTGTAATACGACAGAAGGCCATTGCTGAGGACGAACCATCGGCGTTGATACCCTTTCAAATAGTTAGTCCATTTAAAAAGCCAGCCTTTGTACGTATCCGACCCCGGCGCTAGGGCCCCTGTAGGAGTGGATGCCGAACCCTTTCCCTGGTCGCTCATCCTCAGCTCCGCTGCAGATTGCGGTGTGCAGCCGGATAAACAAGGGACCGCGGAAACGAATAACACTATCCTGCTCTCCCCATATATACACCTACCGCCGATGGGTGCGGGGGAGGGTCCAGACCAGAGAGAGGGAGATAAACACTAGGCGTCCCTTTCACATTACACTGGAAACAGGGGGAAGGATGAAAACTGATGCGAAGGAGGAACTGGTTGTCACTAGTTACCACAGCCACAAAGCATTAAGCCCCGCCCATTCCTCAATTTCTCATTTTAAAATACAAAACAAAAAAGAAAAGCATGCGAAGTAATTAAGGGCATTCGTCACACCTGTAACATGGGCAATCATAGAATCAAAATCCTGTATGGCCACCTACTCCCAAGATGACCCCAAATGTGAACAATGCCAACATAACACTGCAACTCATGCACATGCACGGAGTGCACAAAACGTTAGGAACACCTGCTCTTCCCCTGCCATAGATAGACTAACCAGTTGAATCCAGGGTAAATCAATAATCCTTTATTAATATCACTTGTTAAATCCACTTCAATCAGTGTACATGAAGGGGAGGAGACAGCTTTAAGAAGGATTTGTAAGCCTTGAGACAATTGAGACATGGATTGTGTATGTGTGCCATTCAGAGGGTGAATGGGCAAGACAAAAGATTGAAGTGCCTTGGAATGGGGAATGGTAGTAGGTGCCATGCACACCTGTATGAGTGCGTCGTGAGCCGCACTGCTGCTGGGTTTTTCACGCTCAACAGTTTCCTGGGTGTTGTGTATCAAAAATGGTCAACCAGCCAAATAACATCCAGTCAACTTGACAGAACTGTGGGATGCATTGGAGTCAACATGGGCCAGCATCCCTGCAACTCAATATTACAGTATGAAGGTGTTCCTGATATTTTATACAATAAGTGTATGTTCTGGTTGTGCCAGAAACTAAAAGGCTATTGGGATGGTATTTTTAATGCTACATCCAATATAACACAAGTATCTATACTGAACAAAAATATAAACTTGTAAAATGTTTGTCCCATGTTTCATGAGCTGAAATAAAAGCTCCCAGAAATGTTCCATATGCACAAAAAGCTTATTTCTAAGCTTATTCCACACCTGACAAGAAGCTGATTAAGCAGCATGATTGTTACACAGGTGCACTTTGTGCTGGGGACAATAAAAGGCCACTCTAAAATGTCCAGTTTTGTCACACAACACAATGCCACAGATGTCTCAATATTTGAGGGAGTGTACAATTGGCATGCTGACTGCAGGAATGACCACCAGAGCTGTTGTCAGAGAATGTAATGTTAATTTCTCTACCATAAGGCGCCTCCAAAGTCATTTTAGAGAATTTGGCAGTACGTCCAACCGGCCACATAACCACAGACCACGTGTAACCACGCCGGCACAGGACCTACACATCCGGCTTCTTCACTTGCTGGATCGGCTGAGACCAGCCACTCAGACAGCTGATGAAACTGAGGAGTATTTCTGTCTGTAATAAGGCCCTTCTGTGGAGAAAAACTCGTTCTGATTGGCTGGGCCTGGCTCCCTAGTGGGTGGGCCTGGCTTCCAAATGGCTGGGCCTAAACCCTCCCAGGCCCACCCATGGCTGCTTCCCTACCCAGTCATGTGAAATCCATAGATTATGGCCTAATTAATCTATTTTAATTGACTGATTTCCTTATATTGTTTATACTGTATAAACAAAATATATATATATACAATTTTAAGCTCATCATATACATTTTTGTACCTTTGTATGACCTTGTGATCAAATAAAATGTATTGGTATTTTTGAGGGGGATGAATATTGACATACTGAATATTTTTGCAATAACTGATCAATTGGGAACATTACAGAGGCTTGCAATTGTGTGTCTATTCTCATTCGTGTTCAGTATGAGTAGCAAGAGTAAACGACTAAACTCAACTCCACGATATTCAATGGAGTTGAGCGGCGACTAGTGTGGGCGAACTGGACCTCTGACATCACATAAAATCAAGTTTTTATATAAAACTACTGATTTCAGCATCCAAAGAATAGCCTGCAATTATACAGAACAATGTCATGTGCAATTGTGGGCTATTCTTTGGGTGCTGAAATCAGTGACCATCGAGTACATAAAACATCCTCCGTTCAGACAGCAAAGGAATTGGTTTCCTCCTTATCTAGCTTTAATGGCGTGGCTCTGAAAAAAAAACGGGGAACATATGCGTACTGTCTTAATAAAGCACAAAAACGAATTAGCATTAAAAAAATCCCATAAAAATGAGCAGTTTGATCCCTTATTTTTGCCACTAAACGGTCTCCATATATACTGTATTTCAATTCATTTTTTCAACTGACCTTTAGACTGGTCTTGTGAGGCCTGTGGGCATCCTAGAGGAGCAAAATCGACATGTACATGTTGTTGAGAGTCTTAACTTTGTGTGTAGCCCGAACTATTTGAACTCTACAGACAGAAGTTGGCAGATTGGCTGTACCAACTTCAGACGAGTTCCAAGACGCTTGTGGGGGTTGTAGTAGCAAAATGGAGAACAGCATTGTGGTCGTGAGAGGGGTCTAAAAAGTTTCTAGGCTGACCCGGTTGGACGCTACATATTATTTTGTGAGAAGACCGATCCACAGCTCTAGCTCTGTCACCTTTTACCACAGATGCGGACATCGGCAGTTGCAGTGGATTGAGTTGCCTCCAATACAAAAAACAGATATCTCTTAAATACATATGTCAAGCCTCCCGAGTGGTGCAGCTTGAGGCGTCACTACAGCCCTGGGTTCGATCCCAGGCTGTGTCCCAGCCGGCTGTGACCGGGAGACCCATGCGGCGGCACACAATTGGCCCAGTATCATCCGGGTTAGGGGATGGTTTGGCCGGCAGGGGTGTCCTTGTCCCATCTTGCCTTAGTGACTCTTTGTAGCGGGCCGGGCACCTACAAGCTGACACCGGTCGCCAGTTGGACAGTGTTTCCTCCGACACATTGGTGCAGCTGGCTTCCAAGTTAAGCGAGCAGTGTGTCAATAAGCAGTGCAGCTTGGCAAGGTTGTGTTTTGAAGGACGCATGGCTGTCGACCTTCGCCTCTCCTGAGTCCGTAGGGGAGTTACAGCGATGGGACAAGACTGTATCTACCAATTGGCTATCACGAAAAAGTAAAAGTACAACAACAACAAAAAATGTTTTTTTTAAATAATACATATGTCAAAAAAATAACCAATGTTTCCTGATCTTTCTTATACCTCTCAGATATATGACGGACACTTCAGAACAAACTTCCTTAGTTTTTTGAGGTTCAATGTAGTGAATCTGTTATTCAATGTGTTTGTATGGGATAATAGCATAAGGCCAATTTTCATCAAAACATTTTTTACATATATTTTTGTGGATACTTCAAGGGCCCTTAAAATGCAGAATCAAATAGCAAAATGATCTTGGTTTGATCTAAAAAATGGTCCTTATAGGTTAGTATAACCGGTTTAGACAGGGTTTAGACTATTATGGGTTGCTCTTGCTGTACACAACATCCAGAAGTGGTGTAAAATTGTGTTTTATTAAGACAGTACGTTTTATTTTTGTCTGCCCCCACATTCAATTGAGTTAAAGAGAAAACAGACACCTGTGCAGCCTGATAGGAGGATGTATTATGTATGAACTAGTCGCATGGGGACACAAGTGTATTCCGGCTGGGGTGATCACTTTGACACATAGAGGTAAGACATGATAAAACTACAAAACTACGCCCTCTAGGGGTGTTGGCGCAATAGCAAGTGTATTATTTGCTTTGAACTTCATTACTGTGGTTTCTTTTTTACATTGAACATGCAAAATTAGAATCTACACAGATGCTGACATTTGGCAGATGAAGGTAGAATGTGTTAATAGATTTGTCCATCATCTACCGAATTATTTAGAATTGTTTGGTTTCTAAATCAAGTTTAATCAATCCCATTTGACCTTGGGAAATATTTGCACTATAAGCCCTGGCCTATTACTGCTTTCAAGACAACTCGTAACTCAGAAACTCTGACTTGAACATTTGTTGTAGAAAGATAATTTCCCACTTGGAAAGTATCAGAATTAACCAATAGAAAGCTCTATGCAAATAACTTACGTTTATTTTAACTTGTCATAAATGCCCCATATGTAAACTTTTTCTGGACTCTGTCTTTCAAAGATAATTTGTAAAAATCCAAATAACTTCACAGATCTTCATTGTAAAGGGTTTAAACACTGTTTCCCATGCTTGTTCAATGAACCATAAACAATTAACCTGTGGAACGGACATTAAGACAGTAACAGCTTACAGACGGTAGGCAATTAAGGTCACAGTTATGAAAACTTAGCACACTAAAGAGGCCTTTCTATTGACTTAAAAACAGCAAAAGAAAGATGGCCAGGGTCCCTGCTCATCTGCGTGAACGTGCCCTGGGCATGCTGCAAGGAGGCATGAGGACTGCAGATGTGGTCAGGGCAATAAATTGCAATGTCCGTACTATGAGACGCCTAAGACAGCGCTACAGGGAGACAGGATGGACAGCTGAGAATCCTCGCAGTGGCAGACCACATGTAACAACAGAATCGGTACATCCGAACATCACATCTGCGGGACAGGCACAGGATGGCAACAACAACTGCCCGAGTTACACCAGGAACGCACAATCCCCCCATCAGTGCTCAGACTGTCCGCAATAGGCTGAGAGAGGCTGGACTGAGGGCTTGTAGACCTGTTGTAAGGCAGGTCCTCATCAGACATCCCCGGCAACGACGTCGCCTATGGGCACAAACCCACCGTCACTGGACCAGACAGGAATGGCAAAAAGTGCTCTTCACTGACGAGTCGCGGTTTTGTCTTACCAGGGGTGATGGTCGGGTTCGCGTTTATTGTCGAAGAAATTAGCATTACACCGAGGCCTGTACTCTGGAGCGGGATCGATTTGGAGGTGGAGGGTCTGTCATGGTCTGGGGCGGTGTGTCACAGCATCATCGGACTGAGCTTGTTGTCATTGCAGGCAATCTCAACGTGTGCGTTACAGGGAAGACATCCTCCTCCCTCATGTGGTACCCTTCCTGCAGGCTCATCCTGACATGACCCTCCAGCATGACAATGCCACCAGCCATACTGCTCGTTCTGTGCGTGATTTCCTGCAAGACAGGAATGTCAGTGTTCTGCCATGGCCAGCGAAGAGCCCAGATCTCAATTCCATTGAGCATGTCTGGGACCTGTTGGATCGGAGGGTGAGGGCTAGGGCCATTCCCCCCAGAAATTTCTGGGAACTTGCAGGTACCTTGGTGGAAGAGTGGGATAACATATCACAGCACTGGAAAATCTGGTGCTGTCCATGAGGAGGAGATGCACTGCAGAACTTAATGCAGCTGGTGGCCACACCGGATACTGACGGTTACTTTTGATTTTATACCCCCCCTTTGTTCAGGGACACATTATTCCATTTCTGTTAGTCACATGTCTGTGGAACTTGTTCAGTTTATGTCTCAGTTGTTGAATCTTGTTATGTTCATACAAATATTTACACATGTTAAGTTTGCTGAAAATAAACGCAGTTGACAGTGAGAGGACATTTATTTTTTTGCTGAGCTTATTTACCAAGATATACACACGTTTCAATATGACACTTGTTTTTCCACACGGTGGCGACATTGTCACGCTCATGCGAAGTCGTGTAGCGTCACTGGTGAGTGTTCTGTGCCACAACCGATGCATTGAGACATTTGACATAATATAAGCAGCGTATGAAAAAACACTGACTGAAGAGACAAAAAGGCCAATTATTGTGCACAACAGATTTTATTTGACCATAGTCAAAAACAAAACATCTAACACCTACTATTAAAAAATAAATACAAGTGATGTTTCTGTTAGAAAAATGTAGCCCTTCGTGTTGTATACGACGCACTCACACAAACAGTCTAATTTAAAAGGGTGGACACATGCTACAAACTCAAGAAACGACCATTGCTATCTCCATAGAGTCTCATACAGATGCTACATAAACGTTCTTTAAGAAATACAAATAAACACAGCGCCCAGTCTTAATATAAAGGCCTAAACCGTTTAAATATCATTTCAGAAAAACTGAGCCTACATGCAGCTGCTGAGGTATGTAACACACACACACACACCTCTCAGCTGATTTTGACTGTCTCTGATAATAACCATATACACTACATGACCAAAAGTATGTGGACAACTGCTCGTTCAAAATCTAATTCAAAATCATGGGCATTAATATAGAGTTGGTCCCCCATTTGCTACTATAAAAGCCTCCACTCTTCTGGGAAAGGCTTTCCACTACATGTTGGAACATTGCTGTTGGGACATGCTTCCATTCAGCCACAAGAGCATTAATGAGGTCGGGCACTGATGTTGGGCGATTATGCCTGGCTTGCAGTCGATGTTCCATTTCATCCCAAAGGTATTCGATGGGGTTGAGGTCAGGGCTCTGTGCAGGCCAGTCAAGTTCTTCTACACCGATCTCGATAAACCATATCTTTATAGACGTCACTTTGTGCATGGGTGCATTGCCATGCTGAAACAGGAAAGGGCCACAAAGTTGGAAGCACAGAATTGTCTACAATGTCATTGTATGCTGTGGCATTAAGATTTCCCTTCACTTGAACTAAGGGGCCTAGCCCAAACCACAAAAATAGCCCGAGACCATTATTCCTCCTTCACAAAACTTTACAGTTGACACTATGCATTGGGGCAGGTAGCGTTCTCTTGGCATCCGTCAAAGCCAGATTTGTCCGTTGGACTGCCAGACGGTGAAGGGTGATTCATCACTCCAGAGAACACGTTTCCACTGCTCCTGAGTTCAATGGTGACGAGCTTTACAACACTCCTTGGTATTGCATATGGGGCAGCTCTAGCAGGGCAGAAATTTGACGAACTGACTTGTTGGAAAGGTGGCATCCTATGATGGTGCCACGTTGAAAGTCACTGAGCTCTTCAGTAAGGCAATTCTACTGCCAATGTTTGTCTATGGAGATTGCATGGCTGTGTGCTCGATTTTATACACCTGTCAGCAATGGGTGTGGCTGAAATAGCCAAATCCACTAATTTGAAGGGATGTCCACATACTTTGTATATATAGTGTACACACAGGTAAATAATTACAGCTACACATAATCACACCAGTGCAATTAAACCCTGACCTTCTAGCTTGGCAGCAAAAGCATGGAAATCATTGATGCATGTACGTATACACAGTACAGGTACTCATTTTCAGTGCAAACATTGTCACAGGGTGTCTGTAATCATAGGACACATTTTTACCACATTCTCAAACATTAAAAATATATTGCACAATTCAGACATTGCTTTTAAATTTGCAGAAAGTATTATGCGTGTTTGAGTGGTAGGATGCCAATACATAGTATGCTATGGGTGTCTCCTACCTTGTGTGTGGTCTGAGTATATCCAAGAGGAGGGAGGTTTTATACATTCTATGTGAGGTGTTCTAGTATAGCGCAGGATGTCTGTGGTTGGAGACAGCTTGTCCGGCTGGTCAAGGTGCTCTGCAGCTTATTGCTCCCCACAACAGTCACTACCTCTCTCTTTTCTTCTTCCATTGCCTGCCCATCAACCTGTGCATAACATGACAAGCATTTCAAAATCATCCCACGTATTCGCCAAAACCACACCCCCTGCCCACTATCCCCGCCTCACATTTCATGTCTATACCACTGCCTCTTCAGTTTGCACCAGAGCGCCTTGCAGGCCCCAGAGCACCATGGATATAATGTATTCATCAGAAACACACAGATAGAGGACGAGGAGAGGGAGGGAGGGAGGGGATTAACGACTGCAGTGTTTTTTGCTGCAAGAGAACCTCACATCCTCCTCTAAACAATATACTTTAAATGAGAAGAGGGAGTGACAGTACTACAATTTCATAACAATCACAATTAGTGGCAATAAGTGGAATGGTATCGAACAGTGAATGTTTGAATGTTAGTGAATGTTTGTTTAATTCTTGAAAAAAAGTGACCTGCAAGACCTCAAATGGTTAACTGCTTAGTGGGTGTGTTCCGGAGGACTATGTTGTCCTGCTACAGTACCACTCAACCTGGCCTCAGAGCATTTTGTAATATTCTGCATGTAGGATGTGCATGTGGTAAACCAAGAGTAGGCCATCTATCTTGTTGACTCACCTATGTTTACCAGCTACCACACTACCCTTCTAACCTAGGCTTTCCTACTCTACATCTATCGCCATTAGAATAATGCAATTTCAAGTACGACAGCCAGGGCATTTGTCTACCTCACATGACATTACCACACACGGTTTGAAAAAGGAAGACTTTTAAAGAAGTTGCATTCCTTCACATGTATAAGCTAATATGGAGAGGAAATATCCAGTCATGTTAGTAATGGTACCTATTTCCACTAGATGCACACAGTCCCCAAGCTCTCAAACCAGCAGATAACCATCAGTATGAGGAGCTGTTGCCTTGTGATCTGGGGAGCTCGGTACCACACCTGGTGGTGTGGTGATAATTGTGTGTGTAACTTTGACCAGAGCTATGGAAGTGATATAGCTGCTCCATTTCTCTAAATCCATTAAAAAACCCTCTTCTTCATCCTCTTCCTCTTCTTCCTTTCTCTCAATCGGAACATTGAGACAGCACTGGAGTGTTCCGATAGGTGATAAAGATGTACTTCTTATACTGGGCCAAAGGTCAGTCCTAGTAGCTACAGCGCAAGAGTCACATAAACCTCATAAGAAAATCAGCTCTGTAAAGCAGGAGGCCTCAGTGTGTTTTCCAGCCGTTTACATTGAAGTCATCTTCTCCAAATACCTATTATTCACCCTGAGGTGTGACTGGGAGGCTCTTATGGCTCTGGCATAGGTGCAGGATCATCTGAAACCAGCCAACTGGACAGCTGATGAAACTGTGGGTTTGCACACACTGCAGGTGGGGAGGAACTGTTCCGGGGAGAAGTTTCCCCTAGGTATAGATCTAGGATCTTGCTCCCCTTTCTCAACCCTAGCCTTAGCCATTACTGGGGGGAAAGTGAAACTGACCCCAAATTAGTGCCTAGGGGCAACTTCAACCTACAACGGGGGGAATCCACTGGGTCACATGACGGCGCAGCGGTTCCTCTGCAGTGCCCCTTGTAGGCGGATCCCAGGGGTGTGGTTATGTTTCATGCCGCGCGCCACAGCGATGCCCAGCAGCTCTTTGAAGAGCAGGACCACGTGCCAGTTGAACTTGGCAGAGCACTCCACATAGCCACACTTCCAGGTCTTCTTGACGAGTACAGAGACAGCCCTGCGAGGGGTGAAGCGCTGGCGCTGCAGGTCCCTCTTACTTCCCACTACCAGGATGGGAACCTCACTGCTGCTGCCCTCCCTACAGGGACACGGGAAGGAATGGAGATAGAGAGAAGAAGGATAAAGGTGAGAAAGAATTGCAATCAAACAGGCATGCTGTGGTTAGCCAACATATACTGTATGTGGTGCAATAGCAGCAAAGAAATCCCAGTCACATAATCTCTATTCTCCACACATCCTGTGTATGAATACAAATTTAAAGGTGACTGCATTGACATGAAGAGTCCCCTGGTTCGTGAGTAAGACAGCCTTCTCATTCTCCCCCCTCTTCTTCTTAACATCGTGAAGGTCAGTAGCGTGACTGGGAGACTGGAGACACCTTCCAGAGTGGTCACTGGGTGTTTGTGTGTGAAGATTACTGCAGTATGAGTGTGTCTCTGTGCGCGCGGGGGCTTGTGCAGTGTCTACTTGTGTGTGTGTGTGTGTGTGTGTGTGTGTGTGTGTGTGTGTGTGTGTGTGTGTGTGTGTGTGTGTGTGTGTGTGTGTGTGTGTGTGTGTGTGTGTGTGTGCGCGCTGATTCCTCTGCCTGGATTGGAGGTGTGTGGCGGTGGATCAGAGCATTAGGGCCCTAGGGGCCTCCCTCCACACTTTGTATCGACAGAGACTAAATGTAGAGGGAAATGTTTCTCACGGAACATTGGATTGGGAAGATGTATGGCAGGCTGCAACCTGGGCTAAAGCAGTGATGATTCAAGTGGGGCTGACAGTAATGCTATTGTGAACAATAAGCTCAGACCTTGATTCAATGCTAGCATGTTGAGTTGAAAATGCAATGATTTAATGGAAGAACACAGACAGACACACATACTTACAAAGACTCCCTTCCCAAAACACAAAAATATAATTTAGACTGAACAAAAACATAAACGCAACATCAAATCTAATAAAATGTAATTGTTTTTGTCACATGCGCCAAAGTTAACAGGTGTCGACCATACCATGCTTACTTACAAGCCCTTAACCAACAATGCAGTTTTAAGAAAAATAATAGTTATGAAAAATATTTACTAAATAAACTAAAGTAAAAAATAAAAGAGCAACACTAAAATAACAATAACGAGGCTATATACAGGGGGTACCTGTACAGAGTACCGCTTTCCGTGTGCTAGCAGAGAGAACAGTCTATGACTAGAGTGGCTGGAGTCTTTGGCAATTTTTAAGGTCTTTCTCTGGCACCACCTGGTATAGAGGTCCTGGATGGCAGGAAGCTTGGCCCCAGTGATGTACTGGGCGGTATGCACTACCCTCTGTAGCGCCTTGTGGTCGGAGGCCGAGCAGTTGCCATACTAGGCGATGATGCAACCAGTGCTCTCGATGGTGCAGCTGTAGAACTTTTTCAGGATCTGAGGAACCATGCCAAATCTTTTCAGTCTCCTGCGGGGGAATAGGTGTTGTTGTGCCCTCTTCACAACTGTCTTGGTGTGTTTGGACCATGATAGTTTGTTGGCAATGTCGTGACTTTACTTTCATTCATCTGATGATTGTTATTTATCTAATCAACTAACTATGTTTAATTGTTACCCAATTCAATTAATCATATAACAATTAACTCATTAGGAATTTGGGGCACCACGAAAGCGGTTGTTTAAAGTGTTACCATCTCCCGAATTAAACTCTTTACCTATCACATTCATAAAATAGTCAACGTATTAATCATAACCTCTAACATCTGCAAAAAACCCAGCCTTACTTAGGATTCAGTACTACACAAATTGGTTTAATGATTTATTTACTAGCTGTCTAAATGATAACACAGGATAAACATACACACTTAATACATTATAAAAAGGTCCCTAGCGGACTGACACAACATATGGCGGCTTGAGAGAGAGAGAGAGAGAGAGAGAGAGAGAGAGAGAGAGAGAGAGAGAGAGAAAAGAGACACTAATCGTTGATACATTTTAGGAACTACTCTCACAGTCATCATATATTTTGCACACGAACCACCGCCCGTTTGGAGTAAGAAATCATGAATGTATCTACATGGCAATGTCTTCGTTCACCGTGTATCTACGTCAGAACCAAGCCTACTTAGAAAGGGGTGTTGGGTTGGGGTCCCCACCCATCTCTTCCACTGTTGCTCTCCTCTATCCATTGACTTGTTGTGTAGTCCTGAACAGAACTACAGAGTTTATCCTACTTTCCATTCGCTCCTGAAGCTGCATATTTAAATATAGGCTAGCCAGCTGTGTAGATGGTTCTCAGTGGTGATGAGAGTAGTAGAATGGTCCCACTTAAATGTGCTTTTCTAGATACTTTACTTAGGACAGCTAATCAGCTGTACCAGTGATTGTCCGGGAGGTGACATTATCGTCTCTACCTTATGTTGATATTCAGAGTTCAAACCACTTTGGACGTGAGGTGCAGCTACACGCCTCTCTGGTCTGAATGTTAATTTCTTTACCAATCCATTTATGCACTCTGGTCGTGGCTACTTACTGTGAAACGTTTATAGGAGACAAATGATCTCTTATGGCTCCTAAAATCACATTCCTATCTTAACAAAATTCTTTCATAATTGTTCATATTTCATATATAATGTTAAGGTTTGAGACTTTGTACATATAGTGCATATACTTTCAAGTTACAGTATTTCCTTTATGACCTTTTTAATGACATCACAAAATAACAACCCATATAACATGAATTTAGATTTAGATCTCCTTGATTTACAACAGGGCGTGAGATGTCAAACCCCCACCAGCCCCCTGTGGGTGAGAGAGGGTCTGGTTATTGCCATTCATTGCCAAGCTGATCTGACCCATTTTGATCCTCACACGACAGTCATGACAGTGATGTGGACACCAAGGAACTTGAAGCTCTCAACCTGCTCCACTACAGCCTCGTTGATGAGAATGGGGGCATAACCAGCCCTCCTTTTCCTGTAGTCCACAATCATCTCCTTTGTCTTGATCAAGTTGAGGGAGAGGTTGTTGTCCTGGCGACACACTTCCAGGTCTCTGACCTCCTCCCTATAGATGCATATCTGTACATGCAACAATTTCAAAGATGTTACTCAGTTACAGTTCATATAAGGAAATCAGTCAATTGAAATAAATTCATTAGGCCCTAATCTATGGATTGCACATGACTGGGAATATAGATACATATCTGTTGGTCACAGATAACTTTTAAAAAAGGTAGGTGCGTGGATCAGAAAACCAGTCAGTATCTGGTGTGACCACCATTTGCCTCATTCAGTGCGACACATCTTCTTCACATAGAGTTGATCAGGCTGTTGATTGTGGCCAGTGGAATGTTGTCCCACCCCTCTTCAATGGCTGTGCAAAGTTGATGGATATTGGCGGGAAATGGAACATGCTGTCGTACATGTCAATCCAGAGCATCCCAAACATGCTCAATGGGTGACATATCTGGTGAGAATGCAGGCCATTTTCAGCTTCCAGGAATTGTGTACAGATCCTTGCGACATGGGGAAGTGCATTATAATGCTTGAACACGAGGTGATGGTGGAGGATGAATGGCACGACAATAGGCCTCAGGATCTCGTCATGGTTTCTCTGCACATTCAAATTGCCATCAATAAAATTCTATTGTTTTTGTTGTCTGGGTTTCATCCGTGAAGAGCACACTTCCAGCGTGCCAGTGGCCATTGAAGGTGAGCATTTGTTCACTGAAGTTGGTTACGACGCCGAACTGCAGTCAGGTCAAGACCCTGGTGAGGACGACGAGCACACAGATGAGCTTCTCTGCGAAAGTTTCTGACAGTTTGTGCAGAAATTCTTTGGTTGTGCAAACCCACAGTTTCATCAGCTGTCCAGTTGGCTGGTTTCAGATGATCCTGCAGGTGAAGGTACTGGACTGGTGTGGTTACACATGGTCTACAGTTGTTGGACGTAATGCCAAGTTCTCTAAAACAACATTGTAGGCGGCTTATGGTGGAGAAATGAACATTCAATTCTCTGGCAACAGCTCTGGTGGACATTTCTACAGTCAGCATGCCTATTGCATTCTCCGTCAAAATATGAGACATCTGTGGCATTGTATTGTGTGACAAAACTGCACATTTTAGAGTGGCCTTTTATTGTCCCCAGCACAAGGTACACTTGTGTATTGATCATGCTGTTTAATCAGCTTCTTGGTATGACACACCAGTCAGTGGATGGATTATCTTGACAAAGAAGAAATGCTCACTAACAGGGATGTAAACACAGTTGTGCACAAAATCTGAGAGAAATTAGCTTTTGTGCATATGGAACTTCTCTGGAATCCTTTATTGGGTGCTCCCGAGTGGCGCAGCATCTTAGTGTAAGAGGCATCACTACAGTCCCTGGTTCGACTCCAGGTTGGATCACATCCGGCTGTGAATGGGAGTCCCATTCACAATTGGCCCAGCATTGTCCAGGTTTGGCCAGGGTAGGCCGTCATTGTAAATAAGAATTTGTTCTTAACTGACTTGCCTAGTTAAATTAAATACAAAGAATTTTAAAAAATTCAGCTTGTGAAACCAGCACTATACATGTGTTTAAATTTTTGTTCAGTCTATAATTAATTCATACAAAGACCTATAGTTTAGCAAATGTTTAAGAACAGAAAGAGAAATTGACAATACTACAAAAACAACTTGACCAACAAGAAAGCTCAATTTAATTTGTACATTTGAGATGACCCTGCATCTATTGGAGATGTGATGATGACTTATGCATTGGTTGACAGACCTTAACAGATCCATACGAACACATTCTGAACTACTTGCACTGAGAGGTTTATATTCAACTTGGTAATGCGGCTGTAGGGTGAAAAACATTAATCCTAACATCAAGCAGGCTGCTATCCTCTCACATACCCACTCAGGCTTGAAGGTCTCAGGAGCAGTGGGTTAGACAATAGTGTGTGTGTGTGTGTGTGTGTGTGTGTGTGTGTGTGTGTGTGTGTGTGTGTGTGTGTGTGTGTGTGTGTGTGTGTGTGTGTGTGTGTGTGTGTGTGTGTGTGTGTCAGAGGCTTAATTACATCAAAGGAAAAGCTTTCCGTCAGGAAGCAACAACAGACAGAAAACTGACAAGGCAGGGATTATTCTGGGTGAGGTGTATTGTGTGTGTGTTCCTGTGTGTTTTGGAGTGGGTGGAGTAAGCATCAGAAGAAAGACAGGGGCAATTCCTCCCAGGCATCTTCCGCCCTGCTAGCCCACACAAATCTTAATAACCTGAGCATGGATGACACCTCGATTACTCCGATTTTATTCATGAGGACATGCATCCATCCCTCTATCATCCCTATCTCCCTCACCATGTCCTTATGCTTTCCTCCCTCTCATCCCTCTCTCTCATATCTATCAGTCTGTTATCGCTCCCTCGTGTCCCTTTCCTACTCTCGTTTTCTCTCTATTTACCCTCTCTATCCCTTTCTGCTCTAAATAATGCATGTCCTGTCATGGGCCATAAACAGACAGCTCTGCTACGGGCTAGCCAGTCAGCCACCCACCCACCCAGCCAGCAAGCCAGCCAGTCAGCCAGTCAGCCAGCCAGCCAGCTAGCAAGTCAGCCAGTCAACCACCCACCCACCCAACAAGCCACCCAGCCATCCAGCCAGCTATCCCCCCACCCAGCTAGTTAACCAGCCAGTCAGCCAACCACCCAGCCAGCCAGCCAGCCCCACACCCAGCCAGCCAGTCAGCCACCCACCCACCCAGCCAGTCACCAAGCCACCCAGCCAGCTATCCCCCCACCCAGCCAGTTAACCAGCCAGTCAGCCAACCACCCAGCCAGCCAGCCAGCCAGCCCCACACCCAGCCAGCCAGTCAACCACCCACCCACCCAACAAGCCACCCAGCCACCCAGCCAGCTATCCCCCCACCCAGCTAGTTAACCAGCCAGTCAGCCAACTACCCAGCCAGCCAGCCAGCCCCACACCCAGCCAGCCAGTCAGCCATCCACCCACCCAGCCAGTCACCAAGCCAGTCACCCAGCCTGACAGATCAGGATAGATCAGGGCAGATCAGGACAACCTCATAGAAGTTCAGGAGAAGCACAGTGGAAGGAATCGTGCTCTGCAGTCTGAAGGCCAGTTACGTCACAGAGCTGCAAAGAGGTGAACCACTTTAGAGCTCAACAAATGAGGGCCACCCATTCCTCCTATCAATATGCAAATGTAGCAGGTGCAGATGCCTACAGTCAGAATAACAGGAGATCTTTTGTCCTTCTTCTCTTTTACATCAGCAGGACTTCACTCGCCTTGTACTCGCCCTCACCCATCAATGTCAAAATCAAATGTCACCTCATTAGTGAGCTGTCAGAATGCTGGGCAGGGGGAGACGACTGAATTAAAACCACAAGTGGCTCCTTTCTCACTGTTTTCACACAGATTGGATGTGTATTTGCATTGATGTATATGACAGCGTGATTGCATGCTGTCATTCCTGAGGTCTTGTATTGGATGTCAGGACACAGCGGTCCTTAAAGCAGATACGCTGGATGTTTCATATATGACTGCTGGTTTTCTGTGGAGTTTAATGGCTCTCTCCACATGTGTTTTACCTAACAGGTCCATGTGTGTCACTGTGTTCTGGCGTCCCCCTACCTGTGCTCCACGATCTGCTGGCGGATCATCTTGACATACTCAAAGCTCTCCACACAGCAGATGTCATAGACCAGGATGTAAGCGTTGGCATTACGCACCCCTCTGCAACGCAGGTCCAGCCACTCCTGACAGACAGAGACAGACAGATAGAGGGGAAACATGAGTGATCCCGAAACAAACAACTACATCTCTCACTACAGACACACAAAGGTCAAATGATGGGAAGGATATTGAAGACATGTTGTTTCACTTGCCACTGATCTGACAAGTGAAACAGATTTATTTCATGAGTTATATCTCAAGAACCAAAATATATCTCCCCTAAAACAGTAAGGCTAGTGAGGATAGTCCATATGCTTATAGCTGCTATATCGGGAGTTCTTTGACCAATTTTTTAACAGAGGCAGCCACAGAGGATGACATTCAATTATTAAAAAGCTCTCAGGATGTTTTGCTCTCTTCACTAGATTGAAATTGAAATTGTGTGCTGTCAAATGGGTCTTTAAGACATCTCTGAGTCAGTCAGATAGATAGTCCTGGTATAAACCAGGCTGAAGCCATAAAACATGTTGTCTGACTCTGTCTGCTTTGTGCAAAATGCAGGCCCAGCACACTGCTCTGGTCTGCACGTGGCTAAGGCAAAAAACAGAGTAACAAAGCCCTGGCAGAGCAGGAATAGAGCCAGTCTCCTGTCAAGTGCAACACTAGAAACACACTGGACCATGGAGCTACGCCGCTCAGCCCTACTGTACGCACTGGGAGGGCAAACAGTGGCCTTCATTGAAAAGTAATGATTTGCTGACAATATTTAAAAGACGCAGCACAATGGGAGTGATTTGCTATGGCCATTGAGGCAATTGCTTCAGCCATAACACAGTGACCCAATCTCCTCCCTCCAGCTTTCTCTGTTTCTCTCTCTCTCACACACACAAACTCTCATCCTCTCACATGCTTTCTCATTCTCTCTCTATGTTGCCTGCTTTACCTGAGTGAGTGGAATCTATAAGTGGTTCTGCTAGCTGGGAGAGGGAGAAGGAGAGATGGTGAAAGAGGGGGAGGGAGAGCGAAAGGGAAGAGGGTGATTGGAGAGGGAGGTATAGAGGGAGAAAAGCGCTGTCTCAGGGAGAGAGAGAGAAGTAGAGAGATTAAAGAGCAGCAAGTGGATGGACAGGGGAGGGAAGGGGGAGGGAAGGGTAGAGCGATGGATGAACAAACAGGGTGTGAATGTAACCTTTGGACTGAGCCCCACCAGGCTGACAGGCAGTGGATGGAGGAGTTGGTGAGATGGCGCAATGCAAAAGCATTCCCCTTCACTCACCCCCAACACAAGCTTACTAAACAGACAATAAGAAATCAATATGGCAAGGAGATCTGAATATAATTGCAGTAATGAGAATCAGCAGGATAACACTGGAGGAGTAATCTAAATGTATCCTGTATTCTGTAGATAAGTCTAAACAGGGAGTTTGTCAATAAGTTATTTTGGTGGGGAATCAGAAACAGTAATGGGGCAGAATCTGAGAGCAGATAGTGATCAATGTGAGCTGTAATGATGACAATGGTAACATATCCATGTCGACAGGGAATAATTGCCTTAATCTAATTTAGAGGGATTTGCAGCACCAGTGAGTTTGTGTGTGTGTATCTGTGTCTGTCTGTCTGTCTGTCTGACTGTCTGTCTGTCTGTGTGTGTGTGTGTGTGTGTGTGTGTGTGTGTGCGTGCGTGCGTGCGTGCGTGCGTGCGTGCGCGCGCGCGTGCGTGTGCGTGTGTGTGTGCGCGCGTGCGTGCGTGTGTGCATGTGCGTGTGTGTGTGTGTATCTGTGTCTGTCTGTGTGTGTGTGTGTGTGTGTGTGTGTGTGTGTGTGTGTGTGTGTGCGCGTGCGTGCATGTGCATGTGTGTGTGCGTGCGTGCGTGTGTGTGTGTGTGTGTGTGTGTGTGTGTGTGTGTTTGTGTGTGTGTGTGTGTGTGTGTGTGCGTGCGTGCGTGCGTGTGTGCGTGTGCGCGTGCGTGCGTGTGTGCGTGCGTGTGTGCATGTGCGTGTGTGCGTGTGTATCTGTGTCTGTCTGTCTGTCTGTGTGTGTGTGTGTGTGTGTGTGTGTGTGTGTGTGTGTGTGTGTGTGTGTGTGTGTGTGTGTGTGTGTGTGTGTGCGTGCGTGCGTGCGTGCATGTGCATGTGCATGTGTGTGTGCGTGCGTGCGTGTGTGTGCGTGTGTGTGTGTGTGATTTTGTTATTTTATTAGGATCCCCATTAGTTGTTGCAAAAGCAGAAGCTACTCTTCCTGGTGTCCACACAAAACATGAAACATGACAAAATACAGAACATGAATAGACAAGAACAGCTCAAGGACAAAACAACTACATGTGTGTGTGAGAGAGGGAGAGTCTCACACAGAAAGATAATGAGGGCGATCTGCCATGGAGGCAAACACTGTGGCACCGAGATCATTACACACAAAGGTGGGAGTGAGAGAATGAGGAGGAGGAGGAGAGGGAGGACAAAAAATATAATGGTTGACAGTGAAGAAAATGCAGCAAGTAGGGAGATTCAATTCGGTACATGTTTCCTGTTATTGCCTTTTCTCCCTGCAGATTGATTCAGTCTGTTTCCAGGAGGAATTAAGGCGGCTCGGGATCAGAAATGACACATCCTCAGCATTCCTCTACCATCTCTGCTCGTTCTGTCTCCGCGTTTTCTTCACCCCGCACACTCTCCATTTCCTACACATCAATTCCTATTTCCAGAGAGTGTTATCTCCTTTTACTGTTTAAGCACCTCAGTACAGTGCACCCAAGGAGTGGCGAATGAGGATTAAAGATGCCTTATAAAGGTTTTGTATCATTTCAGCCAGTAGTTTTGAATTAGCGCTCACAAGTCAAAACGGGTCCCTGAAAACGGCATCCATTTCGTATGATATGTTACGTCCTGAAAATAAGTATTACTTTTTGTTCTTCTGCAATTCATACAGTTGAAGTCGGACGTTTACATACACTTAGGTTGGAATCATAAAAACTTGTTTTTCAACCACTCAACAAATTTCTTGTTAACAAATTATAGTTTTGGCAAGTTGGTTAGGACATCTACTTTGTGCATGACACAAGTCATTTTTCCAACAGTTGTTTACAGACAGATTATTTCACTTATAATTCACTGTATCACAATTCCAGTGGGTCAGAAGTTTACATACACTAAGTTGACTGTTCCTTTAAACAGCTTGGAAAATTCCAGAAAATGATGTCATGGCTTTAGAAGCTTCTGATAGGCTAATTGACATCATTTGAGTAAATTGGAGGTGTACCTGTGGATGTATTTCAAGGCCTACCTTCGAACGCAGTGCCTCTTTGCTTGACATCATGGGAAAATCAAAAGAAATCAGCCAAGACCTCAGAAAAAAAATTGTAGACCTCCACAAGTCTGGTTCATCCTTGGCAGCAATTTCCAAACGCCTGAAGGTACCACGTTCATCTGTACAAACAATGGTACGCAAGTATAAACACCATGGGACCACGCAGCTGTCATATCGCTCAGAAAGATCTCCTAGAGATGAACGTACTTTGGTGCGAAAAGTGCAAATCAATCCCATAAAAACAGCAATGGACCTTGTGAAGATGCTGGAAGAAACAGGTACAAAAGTATCTATATCCACAGTAAAACAAGTCATATATCGACATAACCTGAAAGGCAGCTCAGCAACGAAGAAGCCACTGCTCCAAAACCGCCATATAAGTGTCAGACTACGGTTTGCAACTGCACATGGGGACAAAGATCGTACTTTTTGGAGAAATGTCCTCTGGTCTGATGAAACAAAAATATAACTGTTTGGCCATAATGACCGTTGTTGTGTTTGGAGGAAAAAGGGGGAGGCTTGCAAGCCAAAGAACACTATCCAGATCGTGAAGCACAGGGGTGGCAGCATCATGTTGTGGGGGTGCTTTGCTGCAGGAGGGAATGGTGCACTTCACCGAATAGATGCCATCATGAGGAAGAAATAATATGTGGATATATTGAAGCAACATCTCAAGACATCAGTCTGGAAGTTAAAGCTTGGTCGCAAATGGGTCTTCCAAATGGACAATGACCCCAAGCATACTTACAATTGTGACTAAATGGCTTAAGGACAACAAAGTCAAGGTATTGGAGTGGCCATCACAAAGCCCTGACCTCAATCCTATAGAACATTTGTGGGCAGAACTGAAAAAGCTTGTGCGAGCAAGGAGGCCTACCCACCTGACTCAGTTACACCAGCTCTGTCAGGAGGAATGAACCAAAATTCACCCAACTTTTTGTTGGGAAGCTTGTAGAAGGCTACTCGAAACGTTTGACCCAAGTTAAATAATTTAAAGGCAATGCTACCAAATACTAATTGAGTGTATGTAAACTTCTGACCGACTGGGAATGTGATGGAAGACATAAAAGCTGAAATAAATCATTCTCTCTACTATTATTCTGACATTTCACATTCTTAAAATAAAGGGGCGATCCTAACTAACCTAAGACAGGGAACTTTTAATAGGATTAAATGTCAGGAATTGTGAAAAACTGAGTTTAAATTAATTTGACTAAGGTGTATGTAAACTTCTGACTTCAACTGTATATGTTACGAATTCCAATTCGTACAATATGTTACAAATTTGTACGGGCTCAAGATCCCGTTCAATCTCTTTAATACATAATAAATATGCTTCATTATACTTTATCATACATTCAATCACATTAGACCACCAATTATACTCTATATACAGTGCCTTGCGAAAGTATTCGGCCCCCTTGAACTTTGCGACCTTTTGCCACATTTCAGGCTTCAAACATAAAGATATAAAACTGTATTTTTTTGTGAAGAATCAACAACAAGTGGGACACAATCATGAAGTGGAATGACATTTATTGGATATTTCAAACTTTTTTAACAAATCAAAAACTGAAAAATTGGGCGTGCAAAATTATTCAGCCCCCTTAAGTTAATACTTTGTACCGCCACCTTTTGCTGCGATTACAGCTGTAAGTCGCTTGGGGTATGTCTCTATCAGTTTTGCACATCGAGAGACTGACATTTTAACCCATTCCTCCTTGCAAAACAGCTCGAGCTCAGTGAGGTTGGATGGAGAGCATTTGTGAACAGCAGTTTTCAGTTCTTTCCACAGATTCTCGATTGGATTCAGGTCTGGACTTTGACTTGGCCATTCTAACACCTGGATATGTTTATTTTTGAACCATTCCATTGTAGATTTTGCTTTATGTTTTGGATCATTGTCTTGTTGGAAGACAAATCTCCATCCCAGTCTCAGGTCTTTTGCAGACTCCATCAGGTTTTCTTCCAGAATGGTCCTGTATTTGGCTCCATCCATCTTCCCATCAATTTTAACCATCTTCCCTGTCCCTGCTGAAGAAAAGCAGGCCCAAACCATGATGCTGCCACCACCATGTTTGACAGTGGGGATGGTGTGTTCAGCTGTGTTGCTTTTACGCCAAACATAATGTTTTGCATTGTTGCCAAAAAGTTAAATTTTGGTTTCATCTGACCAGAGCACCTTCTTCCACATGTTTGGTGTGTCTCCCAGGTGGCTTGTGGCAAACTTTAAACGACACTTTTTATGGATATCTTTAAGAAATGGCTTTCTTCTTGCCACTCTTCCATAAAGGCCAGATTTGTGCAATATATGACTGATTGTTGTCCTATGGACAGAGTCTCCCACCTCAGCTGTAGATCTCTGCAGTTCATCCAGAGTGATCATGGGCCTCTTGGCTGCATCTCTGATCAGTCTTCTCCTTGTATGAGCTGAAAGTTTAGAGGGACGGCCAAGTCTTGGTAGATTTGCAGTGGTCTGATACTCCTTCCATTTCAATATTATCGCTTGCACAGTGCTCCTTGGGATGTTTAAAGCTTGGGAAATCTTTTTGTATCCAAATCCGGCTTTAAACTTCTTCACAACAGTATCTCGGACCTGCCTGGTGTGTTCCTTGTTCTTCATGATGCTCTCTGCGCTTTTAACGGACCTCTGAGACTATCACAGTGCAGGTGCATTTATACAGAGACTTGATTACACACAGGTGGATTGTATTTATCATCATTAGTCATTTAGGTCAACATTGGATCATTCAGAGATCCTCACTGAACTTCTGGAGAGAGTTTGCTGCACTGAAAGTAAAGGGGCTGAATAATTTTGCACGCCCAATTTTTCAGTTTTTGATTTGTTAAAAAAGTTTGAAATATCCAATAAATGTCGTTCCACTTCATGATTGTGTCCCACTTGTTGTTGATTCTTCACAAAAAAATACAGTTTTATATCTTTATGTTTGAAGCCTGAAATGTGGCAAAAGGTCGCAAAGTTCAAGGGGGCCGAATACTTTCGCAAGGCACTGTATCTATGTTTATCTACTGCTAATTATGTATTAGTTTGAAGCCCATGCTGATATCTGTGTTCCTCTCCTGCTTCTTCTTATATAATTCTTAACTGAATGACTTAGTCATCCTAAATGCAAGACTTAACCATAGTAGTAGTAGAAGTACCACATAGACAATATGCAGTATAATGCTACATGATCACATCCCTCCCTATCTATGTGCTTTAAATGCACCCCCATATTCGGTAGGCTAAAAATAGTATAGGATAACACTAGAGACAGACAAGAGGTAGTGGAAAGGAGCTTCAAGACTGGAGCGATAAAAAGTAAATACACGAAAACTGCATCCCACTGCTCCCAATGATAGCAGCTTAATGGTGTCAGATGAAAACTTTTACACCAGAGAGTAGAGAACATGGTCATGAATGTGAATGAATGATAAGTGGAGACATACCTCAGACACGGTTGAAATGTTAATAAAACATCTTCTGTCCCTTTGGGATTGAGCTTCTCGTTACTTATTGATGTGCTGTACAGAAGGGAGAGCCACATTACACCTGTGAGTGTTTACAGGGTTGATTATTAACATTGGGGTTCCACTGGGCATTGATCTGTCGTCTCCTCCAGCTGCCTGATGATAGCGCTCGGCCTTTTTAACGCACACACACACACACACACACACACACATATCTCTGACAGCTCTGCCAGTGTGTGTGACAGAGCCTATCTGCAGAGGCTGACAAAGGGCCAAGAGGGGGTATCCAGAAAAAAGACTAAATGTTTGATTCATCTGATGCAATAAACAGTAAAAGTGGTCAATTTTATTCCATATATGTAGGGGAGATATAAGCAAATGGAAACAGAGAGCAGAGAAAGACAAAGAGAGAGAGGGAGGGAGAGAGAGAGAGAGCGAGAGAGAGAGAGAGAGAGAGAGAGAGAGAGAGAGAGAGAGAGAGAGAGAGAGAGAGAGAGAGAGAGAGAGAGAGAAAACGTGTGGGAGGAAGTCATGGTGATATGATACACTATAAGAAGATGGAAAAAAGAACAGGGAAAAATAGAAATTGTCACTATCAGGCTTACAGTAAGTCCATCTGATCATCGAATCCTAGCGACAAACTGTGACAGATGCTCTGAGAATGCAGACAGTAACACATTAACACAGACAGCAGCCCCGCCTGCACATAAATTATTTTTTACCACCAGAGTCCCCCAAGGTAAATACTGTAGTGGCGTCTGCCCTTGCTGCCCAAAGAGACCCAGATAAACACAGACTCAGTCTAAATGATGGACCAGAGCCAAAGTACAAGTACAGTACTACATCCTTTACAACACGCAATTACCTAACAGAAACCTGGCCTCGTTGCATAAGCATGGAGGAGTACTCATCTTCCTCCCCACCCGGGTACCATGTAGGAGAAGAGGAAACTCATTTAGTGAAGCTGTCTTTCTATGGTGGCCATTAGACTCTACTGCAGCAGCTCTTGTCTCTATTAGTCTCTTTACTCCCTCTAGTCCTTCAGCAGGGCACTGTGCTTTAATCCAATCAGCTCCAAATACAATAAGAGTACATCTCAATCAGGTCCTTGTGTCTATTCTGTTCTGGCCCTGTTCCAGAGCGCTCTGTCCTGTGACCCTGACCCAGCCAGCCTCCCCTCTGAAGCCCACCATGGGCCAGCTGCTGGCTCATTAAATATGGAAGGAAAAAAGGAGAGGAGAGTGCTTGCTCGGAGTGGAGAGCGGGAATGCCTCACCACCCCGTCACAGTCAGTAAAGAATGACTAGCCAGTGTGGGTCAGAGGCTGGAATATAGAACAGAACACAGAGGACAGAAGGGGAGATGGTAAGGCTGCTGCTCTCAGAGCCATTCCTGAGGAAATTGACCATCAATCTGCTTGATAGCAGTGCTCTTGTTGCACTCAACGAATGATTTTCCCTGGCTATACCTAAGACAAAGTACTGGTAGAGCTGTCTCTGTCTGTTGGTTAAAAACGGTATACAGATGTCTTAAACTAGACTCCCTGAAGAGATTGAGGCTGTTATGTAAGTATCTCAATTCCTACCATTTCAACTGAGATATTCTAAATGTAAGTATAAAAGTGTTGACTGATATAACTAATCTATAGGCAGACGCAATGAATCCTGTTGCTGTAATGTGTGAAATGGAGCAACAATGCTCATGCAGCATTACGTACACCATAGGAGTCGGAGAACAGATGTGGACGTTTCATGTTTTTATGTGACGAGGCCCTGGGGGGATTCACTATCTAACATGGGCACACACACACACACACACACACACACACACACACACACACACATACACACACAAGCAACCTCCCAGCCTCTATAATGTGATCCATCCTGTCTTCTCCCTGCTGTTTGCACTTGAAGGAATGTGTGCTCTAATGGGGGTTAAGCGCCATTTAGCTGAAGAAAGAGCAAACTAAATCAGATTGCTTGTGTTGCTGCGCTCCGTGTATTGGAGAAAATAAAGTGCACTGCAGACCTCTTACAGACACATACTAAGAGATTGTTGTCATATTCTCCTCTTTGCTTTCTCTCTCCTAGACACTGTAAGAATCCTGAATTCTCCCCTGCTCTCCTGCTGGCTCTGCCTGACTGTGCCTGGCTGGGCTGAGGCTGTTTGCTCCTCAGTGTGTTGGATCGTAGACTATGTTTACAGGAAACACAGTGCATGCTCACTTCAGGGGGCTTTCTGGTCGGCTGCACCAGCTCCTCCATGGCCTGATCTCATTTTCCCAGTGGCAGCTCCCCTGTGTAGAAAAATACAGTTCTTGCTGTGGAGGCGATGGCTGCGATGTGTTCCCTCAGTAAATAACAAATAGCAACTATCAGTAAGATCAGTGCTTCACACCAGTCTCAGCCAGCTCCGTAGTAACCTTGGAGATCCCATTTAGAGCCCCAGCAGGCAGCACCAGGGAGGGAAAAACAGACAGGCTTCCTGAGGACCAGTGAGGTCAAGAGAGCTATTTCATTAGACATTCAGCAACACCCTTAAGCATGCATACAATCATGTACATACACACACTCTTTTTTAGTATATGCATGTCACTCATCTAGTGCTCTGGAACAGGGCCAGAACAGACACAAGGACCTGATTGAGATGTACTCTTATTGTATTTGGAGATGTCACTCATCTAAGGTGAGGAGAGAACAAGGAGATACAGAAAGCAGGAAACTGGTGCATGTCATGCCTGAAAGCAGAACATCTTTGAGAAAATATGTTGATCAAACCACTGGCAGTCAATGAAAAAAGTGCTTAATTGAAACTATGGTGTTTCATCTGACATTCCCTGCTATCGCCAGGAGCATATTTATGGAGGTATAGCTTATAAGGTCACTAAGTGAAGCTCCAAATCTGCTTTTTCTCACTTAATACATTGGTGATTATGTTGAAGCATGCTGTTTTTGGCAGCAGTAAGTTAAACCATTTGCCATCTATTCAGAGTTGAGGATTCAATGTGGAATTGTAGCACTTATGGGCTGTGAATCTGTCTGCCAGATCTAACAAAGTCAAAGCACTTGTGCTTCCAGTTCCATCCTCTGATAAGAGCACACATCACTCCCCTCAGGCCTGCCAGGAGCCAGGCAGACAGTCTCCATCACCCTGGCCAGGCTCATGTGCCCTGAGGCTGGGCAGCTGGGTGCGCTCTGGTCAGGGGTCTAGGAGCAAATAGCCAATAAGGACGTACTTATGAAGTCATAGAAGCAGAACATATGGATACATTCAATATTACATAAACGTCCTTCCTTGTGCCTGAGAGTGGTAAGGCAATGTCATGTAGTGAGGAGTCTAGAGAGAGCGAGAGATAGAGAGAGTGTGTGTGTGTGTGTGTGTGTGTGTGTGTGTGTGTGTTTTAAAACACCAAATACATAATGTAGCCTATAGCCTAGGCTTGCCACTGAAGTCATAAATCAAGTTTCCATAGCAACTACTGCTCTAAGTGGCTTCGGATTATGAAAAAAAATCAAAAGGATGTGTTTACTTTGAAGAACCGCGCGAGCTGTCAGTGCGTTTATGGATGGTAACCTAATGTCTCTGTGCTCTAACTATTTTCGAGGGACTTGACGCCCACATTTAGTTTTAGTTTTGAGAACTGTTTGTGAAAACCTATAGGAATGGTTCTGACAAAGGGTAAATCAAAGACAATGACGCTAACCCTTAGAGAATGCTATTCCCTTTACTAAATAAAAAAAATCGTAAGCCAAATGGAAGGTTACTTTCTATCTTACCTGGCTCGAGCTGGAGGGGAACGACGAAATTGGCGGGACATCCAAAATCTTCAGGTCGTACATGTTACCGTTCAAAATTACAGAGGGTCTGTACACATACCTGTCTCTGGTTGGAGTGTAAACCTCTGAGAAGTCATTATAAATAAATTGACGGATTATGGAAGTTTTCCCGACTCCGGGAGCTCCAATAACGGCGATACTTAGCGTCTCCACCATTCCTGGAACATCAGCACCATGGACAGCGACAACAAACCAATTTACAACTCCACAAAGATTGTCCTCGCAGCTGTTTTTGTTTCCTGTGAATGTTGCTGCTGCTGTTCTGACACGGGTCAAAGTCCACAGTTCTTTTAACTCTAAGTAAACACTATTTTTTTTTTTTTAAGTATGGCATTAGTTAAACCTTATTTAGGAAAAGAAAGGTCGAAACAATCCTCCGTCATCAAAAGACAGCAGTACATTTGTTTTATTCAGTTTCCTCGTCAATAGCTCTCCGACAGAAGGTCCTAGGATGATGAGAGTGATATATCTAGAATCAAGTTATGGTAGAGAGCAAGGTACATCTTTTGTTTTTACCGGTAGTCGAAATATTCCCCTAACAGAGCCAAAAAGGAGGCAATATACTGTTTTCTTGCGCTCCGTGGTTTAGGGACCGTCACAAAAGTGCAATAATGGTGATTGTGTGTAAGCAACAACAAAAAAAAGGGGTTGCGTTCCCATTCAGGAGGGTTAGACCTATATGAAGATTACATACACTGCATAGGGCCTCCAGTCGATGAAGGCCCCATTGAATTAGTTACCTCTCTTACTAAGGGTGTTATATTTGAAGGTTCCTATCCATGTGAAGTCACTGACCCCCTCATCCATGCTATATTAATAATATTTCCAGATCACCACTTCTCTGATTTTATAGGCATATTTCTTGTTACAGGTCTAAATTTCAATACCTTCCTATCCATATGAACTACAGAACTACAGACAAGGGCATTGGGTTCCTTTGCCTCTCTTATGAAAGGTATACCTTTTTTTTCTACATTCCTCCCCTTTGATTTTCTACAAATATTTATCCTATTACAGCTGTGGTTATTTGTTCAAGTACAGATCGAATTTTCAATAGTTTATTATCCAAAATACATATACCTGTAAAAACACTTGATGTTAGGTCACAGACCTCCCTCACCCATAGTCCACCCATTAGAATTTCCATTTTCCATTGCACTGTTTTGATATGTTTATTTCCAGTTATGGGTTTTATTTTCAATAACTCACTATCCATATGAGCTACAGATCTACAAACAAGTGTGGTGGGTTCATTTAGAGCTCTTATGAAAAGGTACACCTTTCATTTTTTTCCAACTTCCTACCATTGTATTCTTTTGCAAATATTTATGATATTACAGTTGGGGTTATTAGTTCACATACAGATCATTTTCTGTAGCTCTATATCCAGATGGTTTAAATTATTTTCAATATTGTGCATATTTAACATATATTCCACTAGGTGGAGCCATTGACAACGGTACCTCTTACCCTGTGGACCTACTTGTATTGACAGCCACACCTCTCATTGGCACTGCCGGTTGAATAGTTTCCTTGCTCATTGTCTTCCCTTATTCCAATTATCTATGTTCTCATGGCTCGAAATGAATGTCCATTGGTAGCACTGGTGCTCCTAACATAAACATTTTAGTAGCACCAGACAAATATATATTTTTAATTGATTGAGATATAGCCTACATTGGGCCTATATGAATCCTACTTGCTTTTGCAGCACATCTCTTGAAGAATATATCCTTTTCCTTTCTTTCCAAATGTTTGCATAATGGTAAGGTAACCAGGTTGTTAGGCAATATGGGCAAAAAAATCTAATTGTGATTTTTCAACTGTAACGGTTCTCCTCTTGTGAAGTAAAGGCGGACCAAAGCGCAGCGTGGTGGTTATTCATGTTTTAATAAATCGCTACACATGAACAAACTAACAAAAACAAGAAATGTGAAAACGCAAAACAGTCCTATCCTGTGACACCAAACACAGTGACAGGAACAATCACCCACAAACAAACAGTGAAACCCAGGCTACCTAAGTATGATTCTCAATCAGAGACAACTAATGACACCTGCCTCTGATTGAGAACCATACTAGGCCGAAAACATAGAACTGACCCAAAACATAGAAAAACAAACATAGACTGCCCACCCAACTCACGCCCTGACCATACTAAATAAATACAAAAACAAAGGAAATAGAGGTCAGAACGTGACAGTACCCCCCCCCAAAGGTGCGGACTCCGGCCGCAAAACCTTGACCTATAGGGGAGGGTCTGGGTGGGCGTCTGTCCGCGGTGGCGGCTCTGGCGCGGGACGCGGACCCCACTTCGCCATTGTCTTAGTCCGCCGTATTGTCCACCTCCGTGGCTTACTCCCCATGCCCACCCCTCTCAATGACCCCACTGGACAGAGGGGCTGCTCGGGACAGAGGTGAAGCAGCAGCTCGGGACAGAGGGGCAGCTGCTCGGGACAGAGGGGCAGCTGCTCGGGACAGAGGGGCAGCTGCTCGGGACAGAGGGGCAGCTGCTCGGGACAGAGGGGCAGCTGCTCGGGACAGAGGGGCTCTAGCGGCCCCTGGCTGACTGGCGGCACTGGCGGCCCCTGGCTGACTGGCGGCCCCTGGCTGACTTGCGGCACTGGCGGCCCCTGGTTGACTGGCGGCGCTGGCGCTGGGCTGACTGGCGGCACTGGCGGCCCCTGGTTGACTGGCGGCACTGGCGGCCCCTGGCTGACTGGCGGCACTGGCGGCCCCTGGCTGACGGGCGGCACTGGCGGCCCCTGGCTGACGGGCGGCATTGGCGGCTCCTGGCAGACGGGCGGCGCTGGCGGCGCTGGGCAGACGGGCGGCGCTGGCGGCGCTGGGCAGACGGGCGGCGCTGGCGGCGCTGGGCAGACGGGCGGCGCTGGCGGCGCTGGGCAGACGGGCGGCGCTGGCGGCGTTGGGCAGACGGGCGGCGCAGGCGGAGGCGCCAGACAGGCGGGAGGCTCCGGCAGAGGCGCCGGACAGGCGGGAGGCTCCGGCAGAGGCGCCGGACAGGCGGGAGGCTCCGGCAGAGGCGCCGGACAGGCGGGAGGCTCCGGCAGAGGCGCCGGACAGGCGGGAGGCTCCGGCAGAGGCGCCGGACAGGCGGGAGGCTCCGGCAGAGGCGCCGGACAGGCGGGAGGCTCCGGCAGAGGCGCCGGACAGGCGGGAGGCTCCGGCAGAGGCGCCGGACAGGCGGGAGGCTCCGGCAGAGGCGCCGGACAGGCGGGAGGCTCCGGCAGAGGCGCCGGACAGGCGGGAGACTCCGGCAGAGGCGCCGGACAGGCGGGAGGCTCCGGCAGCGGCGCCGGACAGGCGGGAGGCTCCGGCAGAGGCGCCGGACAGGCGGGAGGCTCCGGCAGCGGCGCCGGACAGACGGGAGACTCCGGCAGAGGCGCCGGACAGACGGGAGACTCCGGCAGCGCTGGAGAGGAGGAAGGCTCTGGTAGCGCCGGAGAGGCGGGAGACTCTGGCAGCGCTGGAGAGGAGGAAGGCTCTGGACGGATGGGCCGGAGAGACAGCCTGGTACGGGGAGCTGCCACCGGAGGGCTGGGGTGTGGAGGTGGTGACGGATAGACCGGGCCGTGCAGGCGCACTGGAGCTCTTGAGCACCGAGCCTGCCCAACCTTACCCGGTTGAATGGTCCCGGTCGCCCTGCCAGTGCGGCGAGGTGGAATAGCCCGCACTGGGCTATGCAGGCGAACCGGGGACACCGTGCGCAAGGCTGGTGCCATGTAAGCCGGCCCAAGGAGACGCACTGGAGACCAGATGCGTAGAGCCGGCTTCATGGCACTTGGCTCGATGCCCACTCTAGCCCGGCCGATACGCGGAGCTGGAATGTACCGCACCGGGCTGTGCACCCGCACTGGGGACACCGTGCGCTCCACAGCATAACACGGTGCCTGCCCGGTCTCTCTAGCCCCCCGGTAACCACAGGAAGTTGGCTCAGGTCTCCTACCTGGCGTAGCCATACTCCCTGTTAGCCCCCCCCAAGAAATTTTTGGGGCTGACTCCCGGGCTTCCATCCACGACGCCGCGCTGCCTCCTCATACCAGCGCCTCTCCGCTTTCGCCGCCTCCCGTTCTTCCTTGGGGCGGCGATACTCTCCTGGCTGAGCCCAAGGTCCTTTACCGTCTAGTTCGTCCTCCCATGTCCATACCTCCTCGCGCTGCTCCTGCTGCTGCTTTTTCCTTTGCCCATTACCACACCGCTTGGTCCTGTTGTGGTGGGTGATTCTGTAACGGTTCTCCTCTTGTGAAGTAAAGGCGGACCAAAGCGCAGCGTGGTGGTTATTCATGTTTTAATAAATCGCTACACATGAACAAACTAACAAAAACAAGAAATGTGAAAACGCAAAACAGTCCTATCCTGTGACACCAAACACAGTGACAGGAACAATCACCCACAAACAAACAGTGAAACCCAGGCTACCTAAGTATGATTCTCAATCAGAGACAACTAATGACACCTGCCTCTGATTGAGAACCATACTAGGCCGAAAACATAGAACTGACCCAAAACATAGAAAAACAAACATAGACTGCCCACCCAACTCACGCCCTGACCATACTAAATAAATACAAAAACAAAGGAAATAGAGGTCAGAACGTGACATCAACAATATATTGCCATTTGACTTGCGATATAGATCAAAACACTTGGGTGAACTGTTGGAATCATAAAAATATAATGATTACTCTAATTCTATGGTGTTGTTTGGCATGACAACAAATGAAAAGGTAGGAGTAATGACAGGGTAGGAATCAAAGTGCTGGTCATTGTTTCTCAGGGGACCCTAATAGCATTTGAATAGATGCAAAGATGTTACATTTAGACAAAGATTTTAGAATAGGCTATCTGATTCAGAACATGTCTTTGCACAAACAACATGCTGATATAGACCACCACTGGTAGCAACCTGTACAAGAGCTAACGTTTGCTTTGCCTTAGCTAGTGCATTTAGCTAAAGGGTATTTAGCTAGCCAGCTAGCTAGTTAGCGATTAGCTTTAGGCACATACCAGCTTCCTTAGACTATCTAACTTTCAATTTGCAAAGAGCAAGATAAACAAATTAATATTATATAATAGAGGAAACATGTGGATTCATATTTAGATGCAACATAAAAAACAGTATCGTTGCTGTTTTGGAAGAATCTGTTGAGTGCATGCTGAGAGACCGTGTGCTGCCTGCCTGTTGAGTGACAGGTGAGGTTTCAGCCTGACTTGTTTGAGCCATTTAGAGAAGTGTTGCAGCAAAATATTGTTAAGCATTTAATTTTTTATTGGATTTTTTTCGCACAGTGCTCCCAAAATAAAATCCAAATTGGTCACGCTTTGACTTTGTATGTACTTGCCCATTCCATCTGTGTCATCGTTTTGATGAAAGCCATTGAAGAAGCCCGAAATAAAAAATATTTTTGTAGTGAGCAAGTTTTCTATGCTGATCTAATAATTGTTTTGCATCTTTACTCACATTGGTTGAGCGCCTTTCACTTCTTTCCACATATGAAAACTAACACTTCAAAATTTAAGGTAACTTGATTACCACTCTGCAATATTAAATCCCTTCACCCCAAATGATGGCTTGCCTCTGCATGAAATGAACTGTGTCGCCTATCCTATATGGTTATAAATGTGGTATTACACACCAAATGTTCCTGTAAGTGGTATACAGCCCAATCCTAAATCCCATACACCCTATGCACTTGTAGAGATCTGAGTGGATTTGACAGGTATAAGCAATATGGCAATAGCTCCAACTTGCCCTCTTATAGGCTAAGTGGAAGTTTAAACATACTGCTTACAGATGTAGATCTTAATTTGATCACTCTTTTGTGGCTAACAATTTTCCTGCACTGCAGGAAATGCAAACGTGTAGTGTATTCAAAGTTTAAAAAGGTTTCTAAAATGTGTAATTTCCCCTTTAAAATGTCGAGCTTGATTTGCCGCAAGGAAAAATGTATCAACCCCTACCAAAAATATCCAGTAATTATAATACACATAATAATTCACATTAACTGTTGCTGCAAGATTATTTTCCGGCTGTAGTAAACTGGCTCAAATTCAGATCCTACATCTGTATACCAATCTTCACAAGCTTTAATCTCCACAAGTGCATAGGGCGTGGGTTCCTACGACATTGCCCTGTGGAGGATGCCATCTTTCGGAAGGGGAATTAAAATGTGTCTTGACTCTCTGGATATTGAATAGTTTAACATGGTAAGCCTAATTCTCGTAAGAGAATAGGTTCTTACCCCGGTGTCCTGGCTAAATTCCCAATTTGGGCAATCTACCATACTGTTCCAGAGTGCACCCAGTTGCCCCGCCACATGAGCCTGGCCAGGGTGATGGAGACTGTCTGCCTGGCTCCTGGCAGTAATTATAGCTTATTAATCCACTCTCCGCCCTATGTAACTAACACTTTCCTGATGTGTTGGCCACAAAAAATGGCCATAAAAAAAATCTGTATTTTATTTGAACAGCTAATAAATGATTGACGTCATGTCCTTCATCAGTGGCCTTCATCACAACACTAACCAGGTTTCCATTCAACCTATTTATGCAAAGTACATGTCAAATAAATAAAAGTCATGATAGGCCTGATGGAAACAGTTACTGTAATTTCTCGGTAAACTTTCCAAATGTTGACAAAACAAAATACGCTAGACAAGGTGGGACCTTTTTGTGGTCCTCCCACTACGACTTGGGAAAGCATGCCGTTTCTTATGCTACGGATGAATTACAGTAAGTTATGATGAATTTCACAGGGTGGTGAAAGTGCACGGTGATGAGCTTGATGCTCCTTTCCAATAACTATCAAGGGTCTTATTCTGGTGACATGAAGATTGATGCTTGGCTGCCGTTTGACAAATAAAAATATTGCTGCTATTTTGTCCATAATAATCTTATCATGTAGACTATACCCGCACTGTGTCTGCGAGCTGTTGACTAAATCGCCAGAGTGGACACATTCGCTATATAATGCAACATTTTGTAATAAAACCATCAGTAGAGTTGATGGTTTTGCGATGGAAACCCATTTAACTTTTATTTTTTCTATTCGGTACACAGGAATGTAGCCTCAAAAGTTCTTAGTATGTGCACTGTCACCACACACAGCATTTTATCTGCAACAAGCCAAGCTCTACCTTTCATACGAGAGGTATAGAAAACCACCACACTTGTTTGTAGGTCTGTAGCTCATATGGATAGGAAGGTATTGAAAGTTACACTTAACTTAATAAAAAAATGGCAAGTTACAACATATATATTTGTAACAAACAGAGCAAGCAGTGGTTTGAATGAGAGCCATGAGTGTACAGCCACAGCTTGCTCATCTCCCTACAGTACAGTGGCCCACATCAGTTATATTTCAGATGGTGTCAACATAATTGAATATTGAAGTAGAATGTATTTTTGTAAGTCACCAGAAGTGACATTGTCATAGTCATTCTATTAAACCCCAACCCAAACTCCACCACCCATACCCTTGCCACCACTGCAGAAAAACAAATCATAGGGGAAGATGATAGGCTTATTCATACTTTATAACTTTTTCAAAATGTAATTGTTTTGGGATTTTATTTTTATTTTTAATTGAGACAAACATGAGGTTTTCCTGTAAACACTAGGTTCTGCTGATTGCACTTTTAAGACGGCCCCTAGCCGTGTATAATATTTCCCCGTTGAAACCAATTTAGAGTACTTAAAAAAAAACATAACAGTCACCTGAAATTAGACATATTACGCATCTACTTATTCCATAGGGAGAGGAAAAAAATGTTCGAGGGGGCGCAAAATCCGTCCTCGTAATTTCCACAGGTACAAAATCTCACTCACTGTATGTGTCGTCTCAATATAAACTAGGCCATTAATGCTTTTCTTGCGGTTCTTCAGTCTGTACAATTATTCTCTTCGCATCTCTCACTCTTCTCCAGCAGATGCACCAATACAACTGAATCCATGCGCTCACCAAAGCTCATTGGAGAGGCACGCTATAATTCACTAGCCCCGTAGCTACGGATATATTCCCACGTGCTCTGGAATGAATGAGCATAATCTGTTCTTCACGATGACAGAAGACACAGTTAATAATTTAGGGGGAAAACAATCCAAAAACAGAGACAGACGACCCACTGCTGCAAGGGCATGAAATAAATGCATCTCCCCTGCACACTGGTGTGTCTGCTAGGCGTGCGCGTGCCTTGTGTGTATATGTGTGTGCGTGCGTAGGTGCGTGATTTAATGTGTACTCTTTTTGTCACCTTTAACATGTATGTATGTTCGTGTTACCAATAACCATGACAGTCGTGCTTAGATCTTGTGTAATGAGCTAAACATTTAGAGGGCAGGTACTTCTAATTGAAGCACGAATGATGGACGGTGACGTGTCTACCAAATTTATATTTCAATGTTTTTCCTCAAAGGAGGTTCCAATGAAGAGGCAGCATGTTGCATTTACACTTCCATTGAGTAAGGCTGACGCACAATTGATTGATGGATGGATGAAACATGGCTACCTATCAATAGCAATACCTCGGGTGGCAATTAAGCTGTCACACATGATTTATTATACTACACCATTAATATGAGGCACATCCCGTATACTTGCTCCTAAAGCAACAGTGGTAATAAAATGTATGATTCCCTTGCATTAATATTTAGCCTCAAATTAAACATCACCATTCGTCTTTATGAATTCACAGAAACAAGTGGCGATTGAGGTTGACAATAACGTGCTGCCATTTCAGTGATGGATGCCGATAAATAAACTGATCCAGGTGAGCACAGCGTGTTCTTGTTGCATCGACCAATTTTTCACCTCATTGTTAATAAAAACGAAACAATTCCATATTTTGGGCTGTTTAGGGGATTAAAAATAGACTATAATTTACAATATAGCTTCAGTGAGGTTAATGTAAAGTTCAATGATGTCAAAGTCAATTAAATCAGTAAAAGTATATCGACCAACCTACACAGAAAATGGTCATGCCAAAACAGTTCTTCACAATTATCAGTAGGAAATGTGTCCAACAGAATCAGTGAATCACTTGAAATACATGCAACACAAATTTCAAAGTTCATGGCATCAATGTCTTTATTTTTCTGTAAAATAATTCGATTTGCCAAAATCCTAAAATAGTGACAGTTAACGTAATGTATTAATTTAATTTATTTCCATCAATGTGTTCTAGGTACAGGCCTTTATGCAGCTAGCCTGGATGACGCGACTCATGTGGTACACAGTGAAGGAGTTTGGTGCCAGCCAGACAATTAAGGGCGCTGCATGGTCAATCTGCCATCTCCATTAGCTTTGCAGCATTTACGGTGATATGCAATTCATACTTCTTTGCATTGCAGAGCAGCACAGAGCTGTTGAGGGAGAATTTGTTGTCCTGGCACCACACTGCCAGGTCTCTGACCTCCTCTATGTAGGTTGTCTCATCGTCATTGGTGATCAGGCCCACCACCTTCATGTCCCCTGCAAACATAATGACGGTGTTGGAGTTGTGTGTGGCCACACAGTCTGAATGAACAGGGAGGACAAGAGGGGAATAAGCATGCACCCCTGAGGGACCCCATGTTGAAGGTTAACGTGGCAGATGTGGTGTTGCCTACCCTCATCACCTGGGGGCGGCCCGACAGGAAGTCCAGGATCCAGATGCAGAGGGATGTGCTTAATCCCAGGGTCCTTAGTGATGAGCTTGGATGGCACGATGGTGTTGAACGCTGAGCTGTAGTAAATTAACAGCATTCTCACATACTGTAGGTGTTCCTTTTGTCCAGGTGGGAAAGGGCAGTGTGGAGTGCAATAGAGATTCCGTCATCTGTGGATGTGTTGGTGCGGTATGAGAATTGGAGTGGGTCTGGGATGATGGAGTTGATGTGAACCATGACCAGCCTTTCAAAGCATTTCATGGCTACAGATGTGAGTGCTACAAGACGGTAGTCATTTAGACAGGTTACCTTGGCATTCTCGGGCACAGGGACTATGGTGCCCAGCTAGCACAGTGGATTCCGGCAGAGTCGGGACACTCAGCTGAGAGTCAGACTCGGCCGACGTCATGTGGCCTGAGTGTGGGACGCTTTCAGCAGTATTACTTATGGCTAGGATGTGGGGATTGAGCTCGGTCCAATTCCAGTGTCAGTTATCTGGCCCAAATGTATTATTTGGGGCTCGGGCTGATTGGGGCTACTCTCTGGCAGATGATTACACTGGCTGCTTTATATAATTAACATTTCATTATTTATTTTTCCATATTTTCTCATTGTCTGTGATAAAAAAACACAATCAGTTCCGGCCCTTTTGGGCCGTTTACTCATTGCTAGCTGGGTGGCCTGCTTGAAACATGTAGGTCTTACATACTGGGTCAGGAAGAGGTTGAAAATGTCAGTGAAGATACTTGCCAGCTGATCAGCGCATGCTCGTGAGTACTCGTCCTGGTAATCTGTCTGGCCCTGCGGCCTTGTGAAGGTTGACCGGTTTAAAGGTATTACCCGCATCGGCTACGGAGAGCGTGAACACACTGTCATCTGGAACAGCTGGTGCTCTTATGCATCTTTCAGTTTTGCTAGCCTCAAAGTGAAAGCTAGCCTCGCGTCACTGGACAGCTCGCGGCTGGGTTTCCCTTTGTAGTCCGTAATAGTTTGCAAACCCTGCCACATCCGACGTGCGTCAGAGCTGGTGTAGTGGATTCTATCTTGGTCCTGTATTGATGGGATTTCTTATAAGTGTCTGGATTAGTGTCCCGCTCCTTGAAAGCAGCAGCGCTAGCCTTTAGCTCAGTGCGGATGTTGCCTGTAGTCCATGCCTTCTCGTTGGGATATGTATGTACATAGTCACTGTTGAGTGGAAATGGACGATGCACTTATTAATTAAGCCGGTGACTGATGTGGTAAACTCCTCAATGACAACGGATGAATCCCGGAACATATTCCAGTCTGTGCGAGAGAAACAGTCCTGTAGCTTAGTTCAGGCACTGAACAGAAACACAATGTGTTTTATAAACCTTACCTCATACAACCCCGCCACTCTCACACACACATGCACACACACACACACACACACACACACACAGGTAAGAGACACCACAGTGAGGATGCAGTCAATATCAGTGATAATGTCCACAGCCAGCTGCAGTGTGGAGAGAAAGAATGAAACTGATCAGCACTGACTCCGGATCCGCTCGTAATTATCACTCCAGGCCCAGCTGCACTGCTCTGATAACACAGCATCGCTGGCCAGCTCCTTGTGTGAGACATTCATTATTACAGCCTGATCAATATCATACACACTGGTAGTGGCAAAGTACATTTGCAAGGGTCCAATAATTATAATTATGGTAACACTTCAGTGTCAACAATATGAAGATAGTTTAAGATGAAGATTCTCAAAGAAGACATTATCATGCCATCCTTCACAGGCTGCTCAATGTAGTCGCCTATACTGTGTGCGTGGTATGAGGAATATGAATGTATCTAAGTTTTTCAACCCAATGCTGGTAAGACTGAGCACTGCAAACAAGATTTGGGTTCCAGTCGACAAACCAACCATAGAATTGAGTGGTTTAGCTTATCCACCCTCCCCAGTCACTCTAGGCAGCTTATAGATTTAGTGGGTACAGCTCAGAGATAATGTGTTGGTCCCATGTTTCATGAGCTGAAATAAAAGATCCCAGAAATTTTACATGCGCACCAAAAGTTGTTTTCTCTCAAATGGTGTGCACAAATTTGTTTACATCCTTGTTATTGAGCATTTCTACTCTGCCAATATAATCCATATACCTGACAGGTGTGGCATATCAAGAAGCATGACAGCATGATCATTACACAGGTGCACCTTGTGCTGGGGACAATAAAAGGTCACTAAAATGTGCCGTTTTGTCACACAACACAATGCCACAGATACCTCAAGTTGAGGGAGCGTGCAATTGGCATGTTGACTGCAGCAATGTCCACCAGAGCACATGTTAATTTCCCTACCATAAGCCACTTCCAACATCATTTTGGAGATATAGGCAGTAGGTCCAGCTGGCCTCACAACTGCAGACCACGTGAATGGCGTCATGTGGACGAGCGCTTTACTGATGTCAACAGAGTGCCCTTTGGTGGCTTTGGGGTTATGGAATGGGCAGGCATAAGCTATGGACAACGAACACAATTTAATTTTATCGATGGCAATTTGAATGCACAGAGACACAATGACGAGATCCTGAGGCCCATTGTCTTGCCATTCATCTGCCACCATCACCTCATGTTTCAGCATGATAATGCACGGCCCCACGTCGCAAGGATCTGTACACAATTCCTGGAAGCTGAAAATGTCCCAGTTCTTCCATGGCCTGCATACGCAGACATGTCACCCATTGACAATGTTTGGGATGCTCTGGATCGACGTGTACAACAGTGTATTCCAGTTCCCCCCAATATCCAGCAACTTTGCACAGCCATTGAAGAGGAGTGGGACAACATTCCACTGGCCACAATCAACAGCCTGATCAACTTTACATGTCACACTGTATGAAGCAAATGGTGGTCACACCAGATACTGGTTTTCAGATCCATGCTCCTACTTAAAGGCATTTGTGACCAACAGATGCATATCGGTATTCCCAGACATGTGAAATCCATAGATTAGGGACTAATTAATTTATTTCAATTGACTGATTTCCTTATATGAACTGTAACTCAGTAAAATCGTTGAAATTGTTGCATTTCACTTCAAACCCTGACCATCTTGTAGCTCCCAGTCCGTCATGGGGAGGAATAAAGCAGAAGTCCAGATAAAGCATCACTCAGGACTCATGGATGAGAGAAGAGGGAGCATCGGATTAGTATGCAAAGCTGTTCTTTTGAAGGGTGACCAACGATGCTGTAAAAGTAGAGTGCTTACTCAACCAAGTGTGGACAGTCCTGTACCTTTCGAAGGTCATGGTAAAATGCCTATAATGCACATGAACCCAATTATGCTGGACCCATGTACATAAAATTCAATTCAAAAACAACTTGTTTGTCTTCTCCTTTAAGAGTTAAATCTGTCCTATACTGCCAGTCCAAGCACTGTCTCTGCATAGGTGCCGAAATGTGGAAGAGTTGCTCATCCGTGTAAATTCCACTAGTACAATACTAACCACTGTTGTGATCGGCTTAGTCCTCTTTATTACTTCACTCTTACAATATAATACATCCTACGTAACAGTTATTTAACAATGTGGTATATCATTCTTGATGGATGACTCAAGTGAATTCAGAAAAGATCGCAATTGAAGCATTTGTGAATATATCTGATTTTTAATAGTTGTTTCAAATGATGTACAGTCAAAAAAACATTGATTTCGCCTTCAGCTATTTTACAGATTATCACACACACAGAGAGACACACACACAGAGAGACACACACACACACACAGAGAGAGACACACACACACACACACACACACAGAGAGACACACACACACACACAGAGAGACACACACAGAGAGAGACACACACAGAGAGAGACACACACAGAGAGAGACACACACACACACACACACACAGAGAGAGACACACACACACACAGAGACGCACACACAGAGACGCACACACAGAGACGCACACACAGAGACGCACACACAGAGACGCACACACAGAGACGCACACAGAGAGACGCACACAGAGAGACGCACACAGAGAGACGCACACACAGAGACGCACACACAGAGACGCACACAGAGAGACGCACACAGAGAGACGCACACAGAGAGATGTAAATCCACTAATCTCCATGCAGTAAAATAGTGAGTTCCCTCTTTGGAGCTGGTCCAGAGAGTTCAAAAGTTTAAATATCCAATTATTTCCCCAAAGAGACACTAGGTAACAACAAGATGGTGAAGTTGAGTTGTTCTGACTTTCTTCATACAAAAGACTTCATGATGTGTGCTACCTATACAGTTAGTTTCCTATACAGGTAAAGTACAGAACATACAGGTGGTTTGAAGCCACTTTATGACAGGTGGCAGAGGTACTTGACCAGCTAAGAGGGGAGAAGGCAACAAAGTGGCAGAGCCCATGTCCCCAAACCTCTATGGCCCTCGCTAGCCTGCCCAGAGTTAAACATCTAATCACACTACAAACAAAGCCAGGAATAGATAATGGAATGAGGAGAGGAAAGGTGCAAGGCATTTGGGAGAGACAGGTATTGTATATAGTAGTGGTGATTATACATTACTCCAACCCTCAGAAATAACAAATAGCACACATGCACCCCAACACACAAATACATGCACACACATAAGGGGGGGGGGGGGGGGGGGTAGTGAGAGGGCAAGAAACAGCAGAGGTTCTGTAAAAAAAAAAAAAAAAAAAACAACATTATGGGCACACCAATGACATGAGCCAACAACAAACGACCATTTAGTGTCTTTTACTAGCTGGGACATCAAATTCCCTTTAAAAACAAAAAGGAGGAACGTGTCTGAGAGAGCATGTGTGTGGAGACATTGAGAGGAAGTTGTGAGGTGACAGAACAGCAACACAGCAGGTGTTTTACAGCCCAGAGATGTGGAAAAACAGTCTGTACTGTCACACTGAGGTATGCTGACAGTGGAGATTTAACTGCTAATTACACACACACTAAATATAGGTACTAATTTGCAGAGATGCGAGGTGAGATAATCATGAGAAGAGGAGGCATCGGGGGGGAGATAAGGAGAAACAGTCACAATGAGCAAGAATCGCATCACAGCCTCCTCCTCTAACAGCACGGTCTGAACACATCGCCCAGGTGTCCCTCAGACTAGAGGCTCATGGGAGGTGGGTGGACTGGATCAGAGCAGCAGGGGTTGAACTGGGGTTAAGCCATCATATAAGGGAGATCTGACTGGGTGTTGATGTCTCATTGAAAACAGACTAGACTGGGTGGGTTAATGGGAAACACCCACCCACATACAACCACAGGTGAAGGTGAAGTCAAAGGCCAGTCCCAACTATTGACGTGAGTGAAAAAAAATGGGTCTATAGAAAAAGCTTTGGGATCATGTGGGCCAGAGACCTCAGCAGTTTTAAAAATGGACATGGTTTGAATCAGATAAGGACTTGTAGAGTGGAGGATGGTAAATGCTTGGGTGACAGACAGAGACCAAACAGAAACCAGGGTCCCCAGGGAGGGCACACAGACAGCAGGGTTGGAGATTCTACAAAGAAAAGGGCCTTTCAGAAGCCTGTAGGTCGGGGGTCCAGGAACGCCCTTCAGTCCCCATGCCTCAGGATTCCCCCCTACTTCAGCCCTGTCAGGGGTTCAGTTCTTCAGCACTGCCTCGTAGCACTGGAACACACACTGGGACACCTCTGGGGCTCTGCACTTCAGAGAGATCTGAGGAGAGAAGAGACAGTTACCACATGGTCTGGCTGGTCAAGGACATGCTAGTCTGTTTCTGTCATCCAGGTGTTACGTGTTGAAAGGACCTCTAGTCAATAAGACTAGTTCAGATATTCATCCAAAGCAAACACTTTGACATGCCAGAGAACACACAGGTAGAAACGATTCATTTTCTTTTAGACATACAGAAAAGCTAGGCACGGTCAACAATATACATTTTCTATCTAATAACAAAACCAACAAAAACAGCTAATCATCATCATCATCATCATCATCATCATCCTGGTGGAGCAACTGCTGCCCTCGTCTTTCGCAGGAGTCAAGTGCTTTGAGAGAAACTATAGTCGAGTGAAATAAAACAGAATCACACTTTTACTGGTCATTACGCGACAGAACAGCCTTTTAACAGCAAGAGCCGTTTCAGGGATGATGAATGCTGTATAGACAGGATGAAGGCTAATGCGCCTGGCCACTCTTTCATACCTTCAAGAAAAGCTCCTTATGCTAGTCTAGTCAGCTAGTCCATTGCAACTGTAATGGCTGGAGTTTAAGCACTGTCTGTTTAACAAGCACTGTAATTGTTTCAGCAGCTTCACCTACTCATGTGTGAAGAGAAGAAGAAAGGGTGAATAACTTACTCCCCCGATTTTAGTTAGAGGCATTTCATTTCATTTGCTGGGGAGAATTCATTAGCATTATAAATGCTGCCTTTTATTCCATCTTATCAGCTTGGAGCCTCTCAACCTCCCCTTCCCTCTCAACCCCCCCTTCCCCTCATTCCCTCTCAACCCCCCCTTCCCCTCATTCCCTCTCAACCCCCCCATCCCTCTCAACCCTCCTTCCCTCTCAACCCCCCCTTCCCCTCTTTTCTCTCAACCCCCCCTTCCCCTCATTCCCTCTCAACCCTCCTTCCCTCTCAACCCCCCCTTCCCCTCTTTTCTCTCAACCCCCATTCCCTCTCAACCCCCCTTCCCCTCATTCCCTCTCAACCCCCCCTTCCCCTCATTCCCTCTCAACCCCCCCTTCCCCTCATTCCCTCTCAACCCTCCTTTCCCCTCATTCCCTCTCAACCCCCCCTACCCCTCATTCCCTCTCAACCCCCCCTTCCCCTCATTCCCTCTCAACCCCCCCTTCCCCTCTTTTCTCTCAACCCCCATTCCCTCTCAACCCCCCCTTCCCCTCTTTTCTCTCAACCCCCATTCCCTCTCAACCCCCCCTTCCCCTCATTCCCTCTCAACCCCCCCTTCCCCTCATTCCCTCTCAACCCCCCCTTCCCCTCATTCCCTCTCAACCCCCCCTACCCCTCATTCCCTCTCAACCCCCCCTACCCCTCATTCCCTCTCAACCCCCCCTTCCCCTCATTCCCTCTCAACCCCCCCTTCCCCTCTTTTCTCTCAACCCCCATTCCCTCTCAACCCCCCCTTCCCCTCTTTTCTCTCAACCCCCATTCCCTCTCAACCCCCCTTCCCCTCATTCCCTCTCAACCCCCCCTTCCCCTCATTCCCTCTCAACCCCCCCTTCCCCTCATTCCCTCTCAACCCCCCCTTCCCCTCATTCCCTCTCAACCCCCCCTACCCCTCATTCCCTCTCAACCCCCCCCCTTCCCCTCATTCCCTCTCAACCCCCCCATTTCCCCTCATTCCCTCTCAACCCCCCCCTTCCCCTCTTTTCTCTTACCCCTTCTGCTTGTGATGTTTAGTGAGTCTGTTGCTGCAGGATCTAATACGGCTGTGGGAGGCGGTTTCCTTTTCATCAGAGCTCACACAGGAAAGCTAATATTCCCAGCGCAGTGTTTTAAAAGGGAGCACATGCTGGCAGTACTGTAGTCATGTGTTTGATGCAGTACTACTGCAGCTGTGTGTTTGAGGTGCCAGGGATTGTGTGTTGATCTAGAGAGTTCCGGTTGGCTCGTGCTTACCAGTTCTATTTACAGTTATCAGTAAACTGGCCAGAGGCATTTGAAGTCCCATCAGACAGGGGCTCGGGCCTGGTCCTTCGCTGACCAATAGGACAGGAGATCACACTGATGCGCCATAGGCAATGGCAGTTCCCCCAGCACTGTGTTGGTACATTCCATCTCTCTCAAAAGCTCTGATCAGCAAGGTTACATGGTGGGCATTTTGCTTAAGGCTTTGTAAATGCTGCTGAATAATTTTCCTGTCTGAGTGAATATGATAATTAGCGTTGGAGAATAGGGATTGGTAGAAACATGACAGGTGGGTAGTGGATGGGGAACGGTTGGAGGTGTGCAGGAGACGTAGGAAAACGTAAAGATGCTCAGATTGCTGCACCATATAAGGGGATGCGAGAGCGAGAAAGCATGAGAGAAGAAAGGAGAGATGAAAGATGACACGGTCGTGATGGTGGCTGTGCCAGAGCACCATTCAGCATTCTCCCACATCACTGCAATTAGCCACTCTGCCATTGGTCATGCCATTGCCATGGGGACAGGAGGCGAGGGTCTTCCGCTCCACTTCAAAAGATAGCGCTAAGTAACTGGGTATCATGGGACAACTGGGACCAATTAGGTAGGGTGCTGGAGGAGCCTTGGGCTGAGCAACATTAGGTTAGAGGAGACCAAGTTGGTATAGAGTTAGGGTCATTATCACCATAATGATCCCTGGCATAGCTCTTAGCTTTACTGCCTTTCTAAAAGGAATCTGTGGAATCTTCCCACAGGCTGAGTAAAATCCAAAAAGTGTTCTTTTCACAGGCTAAAAATAGCCGCTCAACACAAGGGTGCGTCAGGTTGATATTCACATGTCGTACGGAGTGTGCATCAAATCCATGCAGCAGCACAGAGAGGAGAGAGAGCATGCATGCTGCACACAGGCAGATGTAGCATATTTAGTGTTGGATACAGAGCTTCTGATGGTGACCATCTGTAGGGAGGAAGAGAGTCTAATGGGCCCCAGCCCAGCGGACCGAGACGGACCAGAGGAAAAACACAGACAGACAGACAGGAGGCAACTGACAGGAAGAGGGTGAATCCAGATAGTTTATTTCGTGTCACACTCAGCCTGAACTAAACCAATCACCAGAGACAGAAAAACAAAACAAAAATAAGACCAAAACAAACAGTCAGGCAGGGATTGATCAAACACCTCACTTGAGTCATTTCATGTCTGACTGAAAAGCCTTGTATCTCATGAAAGAAAATACCAAAATAGCCAAGTCAAACTGAATCCCCAATAATGAACGGTGGAGGATTTCAATTGAAAAGGCTACATTTGAAACAGACTAAGACAGATTGAATGACATAAATGGAGTCACCTGGACTGTGGGAAACAAGAAAAGGACAGTAAATGCTTTCTCCTCATGAATAAAAACATGAGACTTGAGGGGTCACATCAAGGTCACTGTTATGGACTAGTCAGGCACAATAATCTGGGCTACAGCTATTAAAACAAGTGAGCAGACAACGGTATACTGACACACATGCATCACAACAGAAACACACACAAAGAGACTCCTCAGGAGAAAGACCGAGCATAGAGACTTAATGAAGAACAGAGATGGTAATGATGATGAATCACCAACCAGAAACACTCATACGTGCCCCTGTCACTCTGCTATCAATCAATATCTCCTCATCACACTTCACCCTTTTTCTCATGAGTTCATGTCTTAACCCCCTTAACTCAAGTTCAACTCACATGTTCGCACATCTTTCATTCTACTCTACCTTTTCCCATTTATTGTTATCAATACACCCTATTGATCCGTTTCCTTTTCTCATCCCCATCAATCTTTCCCCTCCCTCTCTGCCGTCACTAAAGTCATTCTTATTCACTCCCAGTGTTCAGGAGTAGTGAACTACATATATGCCCAAGGGAGACCCGTATGGAAAAGTAGGAAAATGTATGCTCTGGATAGAAGCGACTGCTAAATTACTCAAATGTAAATGTAACTATAGTCGTGGCCAAAAGTTTTGAGAATGACACAAATATTAATATCCACAAAGTTTGCCGCTCCAGTGTCTTTAGATATTTTTGTCAGATGTTACATTGGAATACTGAAGTATAATTACAAGCATTTCATAAGTGTCAAAGGCTTTGATTGACAATTTACATGAAGTTGATGCAAAGAGTCAATATTTGCAGTGTTGACCCTTCTTTTTCAAGACCTCTGCAATCCGCCCTGGCATGCTGTCAATTAACTTCTGGGCCACATCCTGACTGATGGCAGCCCATTCTTGCATAATCAATGCTTGGAGTTTGTGGGGTTTTGTTTGTCCATCCACCTCTTGAGGATTGACAACAAGCTCTCAATGGGATTAAGGTCTGGGGAGTTTCCTGGCCATGGACCCAAAATCAGTGACGGCAATTTAGCAATTTTGTTGCTAGATTAAGCAACTTTTCAGACTACCCTGGCAACTATTTATTCTCTAAACAGCACCTAGCAACAAATTTAGCTACTTTTAAAAATGTGTTTGGAACTTTTAGCAACTTTTAAAAAGTGACGCTAAAATGCAAGCATTTAAACTCTAAATGACACAAACATTTTTTTTTCTGTCACACACTCTGCCACAACATACTGCTGCAAAAGTGCATTGTGAGTGACGTGAGCAGCAGGAGCTCAGCTCGTTCACAGGCATCATAATTTTTGCCGAGCTGGCCAGTCAATTTGAGTAATGTTATTGTGTATTCTACGTAATGACGCAGTTTTATGTTATCATGCAATGACATCACAACGTCATTTAGCAACAAATCAACCTGCCTCTAGCAACTTAACCTGAAAATTAGTTGGCAACACTGCCCAAAATAGCGATGTTTTGTTCCCCGAGCCACTTAGATATAACTTTTTCCTTATGGCAAGGTGCTCCATCATGCTGGAAAAGGCATTGTTCGTCACCAAACTGTTCCTGGATGGTTGGGAGAAGTTGCTCTCGGAGGATGTGTTGGTACCATTCTTTATTCATGGCTGTGTTCTTAGGCCAAAATTGTGAGCGAGCCCACTCCCTTGGCTGAGAAGCAACCCCACACATGAATGGTCTCAGGATGCTTTACTGTTGGCATGACACAGGACTGATGGTAGCACTCACCTTGTCTTCTCCGGACACGCTTTTTTCCAGATGCCCCAAACAAATCGGGAAGGGGATTCAGAGAAAATGACTTTACACCAGTCCTCAGCAGTCCAATCCATGTACCTTTTGCAGAATAACAGTCTGTCCCTGATGTTATTCCTGGAGAGAAGTTGCTTCTTTGATGCCCTTCTTGACACCAGGCAATCCTCCAAAAGTCTGTCTCACTGTGCATGCAAATGCACTCACACCCTCCTGCTGCCATTCCCGAGCAAGCTCTGTACTGGTGGTGCCCCGATCCCGCAGCTGAATCAACTTTAGGAGAGGGTCCTGGCACTTGCTGGACTTTCTTGGGCGCCCTGGAGCCTTCTTCACAACAATTGAACTGCTCTACTTGAAGTTCTTGATGAGACGATAAATGGTTGATTTAGGTGCAATCTTACTGGCAGCAAAATCCTTGCTTGTGAAGGCCTTTTGTGCAAAGCAATGATGACGGCACGTGTTTCCTTGCAGGTAACCATGGTTGACAGAGGAAGAACAATGATTCCAAGCACCACTCTCCTATTGAAGCGTCCAGTCTGTTATTCGAACTCAATCACCATGACAGTGATCTCCAGCCATGTCCTCGTCAACACTCATACCTATGTTAACGAGAGAATCACTGACATGTCAGCTGGTCCTTTTGTCGCAGGGCTGAAATGCAGTGGAAATGTTTTTGGGGGATTCAGTTCATTTGCATGGCAAAGAGGGACTTTGCAATTAATTGCAATTCATCTGATCACTCTTCATAACATTCTGGAGTATATGCAAATTGCCATCATACAAACTGAGGCAGCAGACTTAGTGAAAATTTATATTTTTGTCATTCTCAAAACCTTTGGCCACGACTGTACATTTTGCAGCAGCTTGGTAGTAGTTGAACTAAATTCTAATCTAGGTAGTGTTTTCAGTAGTTCATTACTTTTCTGCCATGTAGTGGTGTAGCTAACTACTAGAACTACACACTACTTTATTTGCACAGACAAAAAGAAAATATGAGTGACGTATGAAAGAATTTCTTTCTTGTTTGGCATCAGACCTGCCTGATTCTCACTTGAAACACAGTTTGTGTGTAAATTACACATTCTGTTAACATCTGACTCCTGAGTGATCTGTTCTTGCAATTTGTAGTCTATGACATTTCAGATTAAGATATGATACATTTTCATGTACACTACCGTTCAAAAGTTTGGGGTCACTTAGAAATGTTTTTGAAAGAAAAGCACATTTTTGTCCATTAAAATAACATGAAATGGTTAATGTTGGTGGTTAAATGGTTAATGTTGTAAATTACTATTGTAGATGGAAACGGCTACAAATATGATTTAATGGAATATCTACATAGCCGTACAGAGGTCCATTATCAGCAACCATCACTCCTGTGTTCCAAAGTGCACGTTGTGTTAGCTAATCCAGGTTTATCATGATCTTTTTTATTTAAATTTGACCCCTTTTTCGTGGTATCCAATTGTTTTTAGTAGCTATTGTCTTGTCTCATCGCTACAACTCCCATACGGGCTCGGGAGAGACGAAGGTTGAAAGTCATGCGTCCTCCGATACACAGCCCAACCAAGCCGCACTGCTTCTTAACACAACCCATCCAACCCGGAAGCTAGCCGCACCAATGTTTTTGAGGAAACACTGTGCACCTGGCAAACTTGGTTTGCAGTACAGCGCCCGTAACCACTGCGCCACCCGGGAGGCCCCAGTTTATCATTATCAAAGGATAATTGATCATTAGAAAAACCCTTTATCAATTATGTTAGCACAGCTGAAAACTGTTGTCCTAGTTAAATAAGCAATAAAACTGGCCTTCTATAGACTAGTTGAGTATCTGGAGCATCAGCATTTTTGGGTTCGATTACAGGCTCAAAATGGCCAGAAACAAAGACCTTCCTTATGAAACTCAGTCTATTCTTGTTCTGAGAAACTATGGCTATTCCATGCGAGAAATTGCCAAGAAACTGAAGATCTCGTACAATGCTGGGAACTACTCCATTCACAGAACAGCGCAAACTGTCTCTAACCAGAATAGAAAGAGTGGGAGGCCCCGGTGCACAACTGAGCAAGAGGACAAGTACATTCGTGTCTAGTTTGAGAAACAGACGCCTCATAAGTCCTCAACTGGCAGCTTCATTAAATAGTACCCGCAAAACCAGTCTCAACGTCAACAGTTTAGAGACGACTCCGGGATGCTGGCCTTCTAGGAAGAGTTGCAAAGAAAAAGCCAGAACTCAGACTGGCCAATAAAAATAAAATATTAAGATGGGAAAAAGAACACAGACCCTGCACAGAGGAAGATCGTAAAAAAATGTTATGGACAGACAAACCTAAGTTTGAGGTGTTCGGATCACAAAGAACATTCGTGAGACGCAGAAAAAAATGAAGATGCTGGAGGAGTGCTTGATGCCATCTGTCAAGCATGGTGGAGGCAAAGGGGGTGCTTTGGTGGTGGTAAAGTGGGAGATTTGTACAGGGTAAAAGGGATCTTGAAGAAGGAAGGCTATCATTCCATTCTGCAACGCCATGCCATACCCTGTGGACAGCGCTTAATTGGAGACAATTTCCTCCTGTAACAGGACAATGACACAGCACAGCAACAAACCTTCACGCTGCAGACAGTCACTGAATCCGAGGTGCTAAAGGAGCTCCTAAAACTTGACCCCAAAAAATAATCTGGGTCTTTCTTCTTTAAGGTTGCTGCCCCTATCATCGCCAAGCCTATCTCCGATCTTTTTAACCTGTCTCTCCTTTCTGGGGAGGCAGCCACGCATCGTCCTTTATTTACAGGGGGAGATCAAGCTGATCCTAACTGTTATAGGCCTATTTCTATTTCGCAAAAGTGTTGGAAAAACTTGTCAATAATCGGCTTTCTTGATGTCTATCGTATTCTCTCTGGTGGGCAATCTGGTTTCCGCTCAGGTTATGGATGTGTCACTGCAACCTTAAAGGTCCTCAATTATGCCACCATTGCCCTTGATTTTAAGCAATGTTGTGCTGCTATTTTTATTGACATAGGCAAAGCTTTCGATACGGTAGACCATTTCATTCTTGTGGGCCGACTAAGGAGTATTGGTGTCTCCGAGGGGTCTTTGGCCTGGTTTGCTAACTACCTCTCTCAAAGAGTACAGTGTATAAAGTCAGAAAATCTGCTGTCTCAGCCACTGCCTGTCACCAAGGGAGTACCCTAAAGATCAATCCTAGGCCACACGCTCTTCTCAATTTACATCAACAACATAGCTCAGGCAGTAGGAAGCTCTCTCATCCATTTATATGCAGATGATAGTCTTATACTCAGCTGGCCCCTCCCCAAATGTTGTGTTAAATGCTCTACAACAAAGCTTTCTTAATGTCCAACAAGATTTCCCTGCCCTTAACCTTGTTCTGAACACCTCCAAAACAAAGGTCATGTGGTTTGGTAAGAAGTAGGCCCTTCTCCCCACAGGTGTGATTACTACCTCTGAGGGTTTAGAGCTTGAGATAGTCACCTCATACAAGTACTTTGGAGTATGGCTAGACAGTACACGGCCCTTTTCTCAGCACATATCAAAGCTGCAGGCTAAAGTTACATCTAGACTTGGTTTCCTCTATCGTAATCCCTCCTCTTTCACACCAGCTGCCAAACTAACCCTGATTCAGATGACCCATGCTAGATCACAGAGACGTCATTTATAGATTGGCAGGTAAGGGTGCTCTCAAGCGGCTAGATGTTCTTTACCATTCAGCCATCAGATGTCACCAATGCCCCCTTATAGGACACATCACTGCACTCTATACTCCTCTGTAAACCCGTCACAAGACCCACTGGGTGATGCCCCCTATCTGAGATATCTACTGCAGATAACTCATCCACCCGTTCTGCCAGACACATTCTGTTAAAGGTCCTGAAAGCACACAGAGATGGGATGGCGTATTGCTGCAGAATGCTGTGGCAACCATTCTGGTTAAGTGTGCCTTAAATTCTAAATAAATCACAGACAGTGTCACCAGCAAAGCACCCCCACACCATGATACCTCCTCCATTCTTCACGGTGGGAAATACATATGCAGAGTTGGTCCGTTCACCCACACCGCGTCTCACAAAGACACGGCGGTTGGAACCAAAAATCTCCAATTTGGACTCCAGACCAAAGGACAAATTTCCACCGGTCTAATGTCCATTGCGCGTGTTTCTTGGCACAAGCAAGTCTCTTCTTCTTATTGGTGTCCTTTAGTAGTGGTTTCTTTGCAGCAACTCGACCATGAAGGCCTAATTCACACAGTCTCCTCTGAACAGTTGATGTTGAGATATGTCTGTTGCTTGAACTCTGAAGCATTTATTTGGGCTGCAATTTCTGAGGCTGGTAACTCTACTGAACTTGTCCTCTGCAGCAAAGGTAACTCTGGGTCTTCCATTCCTGTGGCGGTCCTCATGAGAGCCAGTTTCATCATAGCGCTTGATGGTTTTCAAGATTGACTGACCTTCATGTTTTAAAGTAGCGGACTGTCATTTCTCTTTGGTTATTTGAGCCGTTCTTGCCATAATGTGGACTTGGTCTTCTACCAAATAGGGCTATCTTCTGTATACCACCCCTACCTTGTCACAACATAATTGATTGGCTCAAACGCATTAAGGAAAGAAATTCCACAAATTAACTTTTAACAAGCCACACCTGTTAATTGAAATGGATTCCAGGTGACTACCTCGTGAAGCTGGTTGAGAGAATGCCAAGAGTGTGCAAAGCTGTCATCAAGGCAAAGGGTGGCTATTGGAAGAATCTCAAACTTGAAATATATTTTGATTTGTTTAACACTTTTTTTGGTTACTACATGATTCCTTGTGTTTTATTTCATAGTTTTGATGTCTTCACTATTATTCTACAATGTAGAAAATAAAGAAAAACCATTGAATGAGTAGGTGCTCTAAGACCTTTGACCGGTAGTGTATGTTTTCATGGAAAACAAGAACATTTCTAAGCAACCCCAAATTTTTGAATGGTGGTGTAGTTAACTATCAATCAAATGTATTTATATAGCCCTTCGTACATCAGCTGATATCTCAAAGTGCTGTACAGAAACCCAGCCTAAAACCCCAAACAGCAAGCAATGCAGGTGTAGAAGCACGGCGGCTAGGAAAAACTCCCTAGAAAGACCAGAACCTAGGAAGAAACCTAGAGAGGAACCAGGCTATGAGGGGTGGCCAGTCCTCTTCTGGCTGTGCCGTTACTTTGAAAAAGTAGTTAAGTAAACTATACTATTCTTAAGGGTAGCTTTAGTAGCTTGGTAAACTACAACACTACCCACTCCTCTTTCATAGATTTCTCTTTCCATTAGTAATGTTGTTATCTGTCCCTCCTTGTCCCTGAACTCACCGTGTAGTTGGGGTTTCCAGCCTGTACCTTCAGCTCAGCCAGCACCCAGATGCCATTGGACAGTTTGATGGACATGTAAAGCATATCCTGGCCCTCCACCGTGCGCTTGGCTATGGTGAAGATGTTACTGCCCTGCAGCTTGTTGCTGGCTGCCTCTGTTTAGGGGGACAAGAGAATAGCCCTTAAATCACAATGGTCACTTCTTCTCAAACTTGAAATACACGTTAACATTTTAAAACTCCCAGGCAAACAATGGTTCATCTCCATCTGCAGATGATGTGGAAACAGTGTTCTACAAGTGTTGATAATTAGCCTCGGAGTGTTCGGTAGGCTTGTGTTATAAGCAGTCAACTGTACCTGAGGGGGATCAGACCGGTGCAAAATGATGGCTCCATGTAGAGAGCTGAACCTGGACCTTCAGCCATACTACTGCTCAGCTTTAATGGGTAGGGGCTTGGGGACGGCATTGCAATCAGGACCATAATGAAAACCAGGCTGCTGTCATTAATCATCGGCTCTGGGAAGGCAGGTAGTAGACTAAAGTCTGGGTCCTTTCTCAGTTCATACTCTACAAACTGTCCTAGCTCTATTTCTCTCAGAATTCACACTCTCTTTCTGAAACACAATTCTCTTTTCATGGGCTGTGACTTTACTCATCTGCAGAGAGCACTGATGAAACGCTGCCATAGTCTAAGCCCTTGCCTTTGCATTCAAAATGGTAACTACATTTTCAGTAACAGTGACTACTTCAAACTACCTGCATGGCAAAGATATACTCCTTAATTAACTTGCCCACGGTGCGTGTCGGTCTCACTGTCACGCTACGGTAACGTCTCAATCATACATTTTCACCTTAAAAAGGAAATTCAATCTATTCGGGGTAATATACTATGAGCCGTCATTTGTCACTTAGCTCAGACATGGCGGATTTCATGGTCGTGTAAAACCAGATTATCACATGTAAATAAGGCCAGCAGGCCATAAATTAACTAAATATATCCATAAATACAGTGCTGTCAAAGTATTCACATGCCTCGACTTTTACACATTTTGCGGTTACAGACAGAATTAAAAATTTATCAAAATTGAGATGTTGTGTCAGTGGCCAACACACACAATACCCCAAGATGTCAAAGTGGAATTATGTTTAGAACTTCTTACAAATTCATTAAAAATGAAGGCAAGCCTAAATAAGTTCAGGAGTAAAAATGTGCTAAACAAGTCACATAATTAATTGCATGGACTCACTCTGTGTGCAATAAGTGTTTAACATATTTTTGAATGACTACCTCATCTCTGCACCCCACACATACAATTATCTGTAAGGTCCCTCAGTCAAGCAGTGAATTTCAAACACAGATTCAACCACAAAGACCAGGGAGGTTTTCCAATGTCTCGCAAAGAAGGGCCCCTATTGGTAGATGGGTAAAAATAAAAATGCATACATTGAATATCCCTTTGAGCATGGTGAACTTATTGATACACCATCCAAAGTGTAATTAATACACCCAGTCACTACGAAGATACAGGTGTCCTTCCCAACTCAGTTGCCGGAGAGGAAGGAAAGCACTCAGGGATTTCACCATGAGGCAATGGTGACTTTAAAACAGTTACGGAGTTTAATGGCTGTGAAATGAGAATACTGAAGCTAGATGAACAACATTGTCATTTAGGTTAGTATTGTGGAGGAACTATAGTTTAAAGTAGGGAGCCTGCATAGAATTTAAAAAAAATCCAAAACATGCATCCTGTTTGCAATAAGGCACTAAAGTAAAACTGCAAGAAATGTGGCAAAGAAATTAACTTTATGTCCTGAACACAAAGCATTTGGGGCAAATACAACTCATCACATCAGAGTACCACTTAATATTTTCAAGTATGGAGGTGGCCGCATCATGTTATGGGTATGCTGGTCATCAGCAAGTACTGGGGGGGTTTTATTTTAGGATAAAAGAAATGGAATAGAGCTAAGCACAGGCAATATCCTAGAGGAAAACCTGGTTCAGTTGGCTTTCCAACAGACACTGGGAGACAAATTCACCTTTTCAGCAAAACAAGAACCTAAAATACAAAACCAAATACACTGGAGTTGCGTATTAAGACAACATTGAAATGTTCCCGAGTGGCCTAGTTAGTTTGGACTTAAATTGGCTTGAAAATCTATGGCAAGACTTGAAAATGGCTGTCAAGAAATGATCAGCAACCAACATGACATTTCCTGAATGTATTTTTTTTTTATATATATTTTTAAAATGGGCAAATATTGTACTATCCAGGTGTGCACAGCTCTTAGAGACTTATAGCTGTAATCGCTGCCAAAGATGATTCTAACATGTATTGACTCAGGGTGTGAATACTTATGTAAATTGTATATTTTTGTAGCTCATTTTCAATACATTTGCAAAAATATCTAAAACATGTCTTCACTTTGTCATTATGGGGTATTGTGAATTGATGGGGGAGAACATTTTGAAGTCAGGCTGTAACATAACACAATGTGGAATAAGTCAAGGGGTATGAATACTTTCTGAAGGCACTGTAGATAGAAACACACACTGTCAGAGCTCCAGTCTGTTTCCACAGAGCAACATTTTAGGTTACATGCCAAGCTGTCTCAACACATAAAGCAGGTGGTGCACATTCTCCTCCTCTCTCCTCTCCTTTTATCCCTCCAATCCCTTCTGTGTCTCGGTCTGTCTCACCTGAGTTGAGATGACAGTCTTGGATCTGGAACTGAGACTCGTTGTCGTTAGGAATGTCTTTCCATGTGGCCAGGAACACCTGTCGCTCTGGGGAGAGATACAAAGAAGAATTAAGATGGTGGGAAGGAATGAGAAACAGAGGAAAAAAAGAAAGGAGGGAGAGAGAGAGAAATGAGACGAGAAAATGAGACGAGAAAGCAAACAGAAATAAGAAACAAATGAACGGTAAACAATTCGTTGTTGTGCTGAACATCGCCGGTCCTGCTGTGCTTTTAGGATCCGGCGCATTAGCTCCCAGCCTCCAGCAGCGTTCCTACTGCTTGCCCCATCTGGAGCCTCCACAGGGGGACAAACACCACCACATTCCCCCAGATTGAATCAACCAGAATAGGAACACAACAGAGGAAATTGGAACCAACGTCACAGATGTGTGATCTGAGAGCAAATGCATGGCTAGATAGTTCCATGTTCAGAAACACACACAAAAGGCTTTCCTGAGATTGACGTAATAGTCAAGGGCTGGCGTCGGCCTGGTTTGAAGCTATGGAAAAGGAGACAGCAAAACCATGATTCACTGAGTAGGCTATTCAGGTACACTCACCCATCTTTCCATCTTCCACAAACAGCATGCTGATGGGGTATTGGCAGCTGAAGTAGAAGACGTCAATGTTGTTCTTCACAGCCACCTGTTAGAGTGATTACATAGAGGGGGGGAGGGTAAGAGATGAAGGGGCAATCAATGACCCATTGTTTTCAAGTAGTCTGAAAGGATAAACACTGCAGGGCATGCGTGTGGTTATTGAACAAGAGATGTTATTGTCCTGTGGATATGACACACACACACACGATAGCATACGCTGCACTCCATATTCTACTACACAAGGAGATGCTCTCTCCCTCCCTTTCTCGATCTGTCAGGCCTGTTTAAGGCAAAATCTCTTATTCCTCCCTCAGCTCCATCCCTTCTGTCATCTCTGATAACTAGAGAATAAAGATACCATGCTACAAATTATTTTATTTGTCCTTAGACCAGATGATGCCTAAAAAGGCAATTTGACTACATCGTCATTGAAACCTAACATAGAATGCATCCCAAATGGCACCCTATTCCCTTTATAGTGCAATAACATTGACCAGGGCCCATAGAGGGAATAGGGTGCGATTTGGGACGCAGCCACAGTATACTCTAAGAACTTTGTGGAGCGGTCACCGTATCGATCAGACTGCTCTATAGAAGAGTGATGAGGACAAGGAGGTTGAGTTAAGCCTGCGGGGTGGAGGGGGGGGTGACAAGAGAAATTCTCTGAATAATTTATGAGGGAATATTGGTGCTCTGTTGACGCAGTGCCTGCCTGCCTGCCAGGCTGTCTGTACTGCAGTGGGGGTACACTGTATCCCTGGGTCTCCCTACGTCTCTCTCTAACCTTCACACAACTTCTGGATCATAAAAGAACATTGACTAATGGAAACACATCACTGCTGCTAAACTATGTGTTTGTAGCCTACAGTACCATCATACAGGTCTTGGGCCTGTATGGAACAAATAGTTAAGCAGTGATGAGTACAGCATTTCCATCAGGTAAAGTGAGAAAGTGACTGTTGGCTAAATAACTGTCAGCAGTGGTGTAAGGTTCTTAATTTAAGTAAAAAATACTTTAAAGTACTACTTAAGGGTATTTGTACTTTATGATTGATATTTTTGACAACTTTTACTTTACATTTCCCCTGACCCCCAGAAGTACTCGTTACCTTTTGAATGCTTAGCAGGACAGGAAAATGGTTCAATTCACGCACTTATCAAGAGAACATCCCTGGTCATCCTTACTGCCTCTGATCTGGTGGACTCACTAAACACGAATGCTTCGTCTGTAAATTATGAGCTTTGGAGTGTCCTGGCTATCCGCAAATAAAATAAAAACAAGAATTGTGCCGTCTGGTTTGTTAAATATAAGGAATTTGAAATGATTCATTATTTTACATTTACTTGAGTATATATATTTTTTATTTCACCTTTATGTAACCAGTTAGGCCAGTTGAGAACAAGTTCTCATTTACAACTGCGACCTGGCCAAGATAAAGCAAAGCAGTGCAACAAAAACAAGAATTAAAACAAACAAACGTAGTCAAAAACACAATAGAAAAAAAATCTATTTACAGTGTGTGCAAATGTAGAAGAGTAGGGAGGTAGGCAATAAATAGGCCATAGAGGCGAAATAATTACAATTTAGCATTAACACTGGAATGATAGATGTGCAGATGATGATGTGCAAGTAGAGACACTGGGTGCAAAAGAGCAAGAGGGTAAGTAATATGTGGATGAGGTGGTTGGGTGTGTTATTTACAGATTGACTGTTGATGCTTAAAGTTAGAGGGTCTTAGAGTCTTTTGTATAAGACTCCAGCTTCAGTGATTTTTGCAATTCGTTCCAGTCATTGGCAGCAGAGAACTGGAAGGAAAGGAGGCCAAATGAAGTGTTGGCTTTGGGGATGACCAGTGAAATATACCTGCTGGAGCGCGTGCTATGGGTGGGTGTTGCTATGGTGACCAGTGAGCTGAGACAAATATGTAGTGAGGGCCAGCCAACGAGAGCATACAGGTCGCAGTGGTGGGTAGTATATGGGGCTTTGGTGACAAAACGGATGGCACTGTGATAGACTACATCCAATTTGCTGAGTAGAGTGTTGGAGGCTATTTTGTAAATGACATCGCCAAAGTCAAGGATCGGTAGGATAGTCAGTTTTAAGAGGGTGTGTTTGGCAGCATGAGTGAAGGATGCTTTGTTGTGAAATAGGAAGCCGATTCCAGATTTATTTTTGGATTGGAGATGCTTAATGTGAGTCTGGAAGGAGAGTTTACAGTCTAACCAATGTGTGAATGTGTGAAGTTGTTCACATATTCTAGGTTAGAACCGTCCAGAGTAGTGATGCTAGACGGGCGGGCGGATAGCGATCTGTCAAAGAGCATGCATTTAGTTTTACTTGCATTTAAGAGCAGTTGGAGGCCACGGAAGGAGTGCTGTATGGCGTTGAAGCTCGTTTGGAGGTTTGTTAGCACAGTGTCCAAAGGACCAGAAGTATACAGAATGGTGTCATCTGCGTAGAGGTGGATTAGAGAGGGTCACCAGCAGCAAGAGCGACATCATTGATATATACAGAGAAAAGAGTCGGCCCGAGAATTGAACCCTGTGGCAGCCCCATAGAGACTGCCAGAGGCCCGGACAACAGTCCCTCCGATTTGACACACTGAACTATCTGAGAAGTAGTTGGTGAACCAGGCGAGGCAGTCATTTGAGAAGCCAAGGCTATTGAGTCTGCCGATAACAATGCAGTGATTGACAGAGTCGAAAGCATTGGCCAGGTTGATGAAGACAGGTGCACAGTATTGTCTTTTATCGATGGCGGTTATATCGTTTAGGACCTTGGGTGCACCTCAGCCACGCTCATGACCAGCTCGGAAACCAGAGTACATAGTGGAGAAGGTACTGTGGGATTCAAAATTGTTGGTGATCTGTTTGTTAACTTGGCTTTCAAAGATTTTAGAAAAGGCAGGGCAGGATGGATATAGATCTATAACAGTTAGGGTCTAGAGTGTCTCCCCCTTTGAAGAGGGGGATGACCGCGGCAGCTTTCCAATTTTTGGGATTTCAGACGATACGAGAGAGAGGATGGATAGGATAGTAAATAGGAGTTGCAACAATTTAGGCAAATCATTTTAGAAAGAAAAAGGTCCAGATTGTCTAGCCCAGCTGATTTGTAGGGATCCAGATTTTGCAGCTCTTTCAGAACATCAGCTGTCTGGATTTGGGTGAAGGACTGAGTATACTGACTGAGTATATTGGTTCCTGACTTCCCTGACAAGTTGCATATCGCGGGGCTATTCGATGCTAATGCAGAACGCCATTTTTGTGCTGGTCAAGGGCAGTCAAGTCTGGGATGAACCAAGGGCTATATCTGTTCTTAGTTCTACATTTTTTGAATGGGGCATGGTTATTCAAGATAGTGAGGAAAGCACTTTTGAAGAGCAACCAGGCATCCTCTACTGACGGGATGATGTCAATATCCTTCCAGGAGGAGGCTTCTAATGTTAACATGCATGAAACCAAAGCTTTTACGCTTACAGAAGTCAACAAATGAGCGCCTGGGGAATGGGAGTGATGCTGGGGGCTGCAGGGCCTGGATTAACCTCTACATCACCAAATGGAACAGAGGAGGAGTAGGATAAGGGTACGGCTAAAGGCTATAAGAACTGGTCTAGTGCGTTCAGAACAGAGTAAAAGGAGCAGATTTCTGGGCGTGGAAGAATAGATTCAAGGCATAATGTACAGACAAGGGTATGGTAGGATGCGAGTACAGTGGAGAAAAACCTAGGCATTGAGTGACGATGAGAGAGGTTTTGTCTCTAGAGGCACCATTTAAGCCAGGTGAGGTCACTGCATGTGTGGGGGGTGGAACAGAAGGGCTAGCTAAGGCATATTGAGCAGGGCTGGTGGCTCTACAGTAAAATAAGGCAAATATCACTAACCAAAACAGCAATAGACAAGGAATATTGACATTAGGGAGAGGTATGTGTAGCCGAGTGATCATAGGGTCCAGTGTGTAGCTAGGTGAGCTGGAGACACGGAGATTCAGACAGCTAGAAGGCCGGGGCTAGCAGGCTAGCAAATGGACCTCAGGGGGACATCGTGACGGAAGAGCCTGTTGAAACCCCCTCAGACGGTTACATCGGCAGACCAGTCATGGTGGATCAGCGGGGCTCTGTGTCGGCAGTAAAGGGTCCAGGCCAATTGGCAAAAGAGGTATTGAAGCCCAGGAATTGTCTGATGGATCTTTTCGTCTAGCTGGGAGATGGGCCTAGCTCGAGGCTAGCTCCAGACTAACTTTAAACGTTAGCCAGGAGTAGCCACTCGGATAGCAGCTAGCTAGCTGCGATGATCCGGTGTAAAGGTTCAGAGCTTGCGGTAGGAATCCGGAGATGTGGTAGAGAAAAAGCAGTCTGCTATGCTCTGTGTGGATATCACGCTGTGCAGACTGGAAGGAATTGAACGGGTTGAGGAAGGCTGATGTCCGAGTTAACGGTGATGACCGCTTCCAGTGACTACTAGCTAGTTAGCTTCTGATTGGGGTTCCGTTATTGTTTGTTATTTGAGCAATAACAATAAAGTTAACTTAAAACCAAATACTTTTACTCAAGTAGAATTTTGCTGGGTGACTCACTTTTACTAGAGTAAATTTCTTTGAACGCATCTTCACTTTTACTCAAGTATGAAAATTGGGTACTTTTTCCACCACTGACTCCTCCTCCTGTAGGAATACAGCTGTCTGGGAGAAGGAGTGCTGGGGTCAGGGGAAACAGAGCAGAGCTGTGGCGTAGACTAGAGCAGCACAGTGAGAGGTGACCGCTAATGACCATCCCCACCTCTCATCTCTCCTGGAACCCGTTATTTTCTCTTACCAGCTGCACAATGTTCCATCCCCCCAAGTCAGATGACTGCTCTGATCTAAAGAGGCCCCGTCTCTCTCAGTTCTGTTTCTCAACCAATAACTAAAGTTCCAGAGGCTCTCTCTTGTCATATTTCATGCTGTTTCTATAGCTCCGGAATTTAAATAACAACCTGACAGTTAAAACAAGCATGTGTCTGCAGTAGGGTTGATTATTTTCCCTGTATTTTACAAATGTTCCATCCAGAGAATAAAATCACCTTTCTCCCGGGTAAACAGGCATTTCCCACCAAAATCGGAAGTGTCATTCTAAAGCATATAAATGTCTGGATTTGATTACAGCTTTGATCAGCATGAAAATTCAAGTCTGATGCTAGCTGAGCCTTATGAGACAAACATTAAAATATATTTTATGAGCCCAAGCCCAAAAAAGCCCAAATGATTGTGCCGTTATCCAATAAGTAGCCTACCACACAGCCTACGCAGGACAGAAAAACATAAAAGCCCATAGATGTAGCCACGCGCTCTTGGATAAATAAGTAAAACAAGTTCCAGTAGGCTAATCTTGGACTGTGGACTGCATTACAGTACTGTATTATATGGACTGGAATTACACACCTTGTTCAAATCATGAAGCTGGGGGAGAACGTGATGCTGGTCCAGGACATGCGGCCTACAAAGTTACAATTATAGGCTAGTGAATGCGATTTTAATTGGACATTTTTATCATTGGTAGGCTGACGCATATATAGGCCTACCTTTCATATATAGTTCCTCTAATGTTGTGCGACGTACGTATTATAGCCTACCTCCTCTTTCCCTCTTTCCATCTCTTTCAACAATTAAATGTATAGAAGTTCCATTGCCCGTATAGTCATCATTGTAATGACATGCTTGAATAATATAGGAGTAGAATAAGATGCAGCGGGGTATCACTCCTCTTCATGAACATTGAATGGTTATATGGGTCTGAATTAGGGCCGACCTCATTTAGTCCACTGGTGGATAGGCTTTTGGTCGACAGATTTCAGTTGAGCAGTAGCAAAAATGTTTTCAATAAAAAGGTTTAGGAGACACCTGTATGATTCGCGCCTGTCTGAGTCGACTGATCCATTGTGGAGGTGGAGGAGATGGCACAGTCCATCAGACTGACAATTGCTACTGAAATGGTATATGGTTGGTTATATTATGTAAGAACAATGGTGCAACACAAATTTTTAAAAATCATTATTTTGCATTGGATAGTGCTTGGTCGCTGTGCGCGGGCGGTTCTGTAACATCAGTGCGCTGTTGAATTGATGCATTTTCCTGGGCCAGTGATTCCCAAAGTTTTAAGAGTCCCGTACCCCTTCAAACATTCAACCTCCAACTGCGTACCCCCTCTAGCACCAGGGTCAGTGCACTATCAAATGTATTTTTTTCCCCATCATTGTAAGCCCCCCCCACGCACAATACATGTATTAAACATAAGAATGAGTATGAGTTGTCACAACCCAGCCCGTGGGAAGTGACAAAGAGCTCTTATAGGACCAGGGCACAAATAAAAATAATCAATAATTTTGCTCTTTATTTAGCCATCTTCCATATAAAACCTTATTTGTTCATCAGAAATTGTGAATAACTCACCACAGGTTAATGGAAAAGGGTGTGCTTGAAAGGATGCACATATCTCTGCAATGTTGGGTTGTTTTGGAGAGTCTCAGTCTTAAATCATTTTCCACACAGTTTGTTCCTCTCAGTTTTCATGCTAGCGAGGGAAGAATCCACTCTCACATAGGTACGTGGTTGCAAAGGTCATCGGTGTCTTAACAGCGCGATTTGCCAAGAGCCTATCCAGAAATCTGGCAGTGGCTTCTGATTCAATTTTATTTTCACAGAACCGCTTGTTGCAATTTCAATGAGGCTCTCTTGTTCAGATATTGGTAAGAGGACTGGAGGCAGGGCATGAAAGGGATAACGAATCCAGTTTGTGTCGTCCGTTTCGGGAAAGTACCTGCGTACCCAGCTCACTCAGGTGCTTCGCTATATCACATTTGACATTGTCTGTAAGCTTGAGTTCATTTGTACACACAAAATCAGACAACGATGGAAAGACGTGTGTTGTCCTTGTTAACGCAGACAGAAAAGAGCTCCAACTTCCTAATCATAGGCTCAATTTTGTCCTGCACATTGAATAGTTGCGGAGAGTCCCTGTAATCCTAGATTGTTGCGGAGAGTCCCTGTAATCAGATCATTCAGGAGAAAAAACCTATCACCCAGATAGGCCAGTTGTGTGAGAAACTCGTCAGACCGCTTGCATGACGACAAGTGCAAATTATGGTCAGTAAAGAAAACTAAGCTCGTCTCACAATTTTAAAAGAAACGTGTCAATACTTTACCCCTTGATAACCAGCACAACATACGTATGTTGTAAAAGCGTTACAAAGCGAAGCCCATATCATTGCATAGTGCAGAAAATACACAAGAGTTCAGGGGCCTTGCTTTAAAACAAAGTTAACCATTTTCACTGTAGTGTCCAAAACGTCTTTCAAGCTGACACGGATTCCCTTGGCAACAAGAGCCTCTCGGTGGATGCTGCAGCGTACCCAAGTGGCGTCAGAAGCAACTGCTTGCACTATGTCTCCCGGTCATGGCTTTTGTGCCATCAGTACAGATACCAACACATCTTGACCACCAAAGTCCATTTGGTCACAAAGCTGTCCAGTACTTAAAAAAGATCCTATCCTGTTGTCCTGGTTTCCAGTGGTTTGCAGAAGAGGTCTTCCTTAATTGATCCCCCATAAACGTAACAGACATATACCAGGAGCTGTGCCAGGCCCTCCACGTCTGTTAACTCATCCAGCTGTAACGCATTTAATTCACTGGCTTGTATGTGAAGCAGTAATTGTTTCAAAACATCAACTGCCATGTCAATGATGTGTGAAACAGTGTTGTTTGACAGAGGTATTGTCTGTATAGCTTTTTGGGGTCTTTTCCCCGAGCATTGACCCAGCCATATCCACAGCAGCAGGAAGAATTGTGTCCTCCACAATAGTATGGGGCTTGCCTGTTCTTAGCCACTCGGTAGCTCTCCATATAAGACGCTTCCAGACCCTTAATGGTATCTGTTGCTTTTATACATGTCTTACTACTCAAAAGTTTCCTATATTCTCGCTCAAAAAACTCCCATGGCTTATTTTTAAAATTGTCATGTTCCATTTCTAAATGTCGGCACAAGAGTGAAGGTTTCTCACGAGAGAGTAACGGTTAATGTGATTGGATGTTAATTATTGGACTAGGCTACCTGTATTTGACATTGTGTTGTTATTTCACTGAACACTAGCTTGTTTAATTGTATTTTTGGCAGTGAAACGAGGCTACTCAGACGAGACAAAAAAAAACTCACCCAAATGTACAGTTGAAGTCGGAAGTGATGACTTCAACCTAAGTATTTTTCAACCACTCCACAAATTTCTTGTTAACAAACAATAGTTTTGGCAAGTCGGTTAGGACATCTACTTTGTGCATGACACAAGTCATTCCTCCAACAATTCTTTACAGACAGATTATTTCACTTAATCACAATTCCAGTGGGTCAGAAGTTTACATGTACAGTCAACTTAGTGTCTTTAAACAGCTTGGAAAATTCCAGAAAGGCTTAGTAAAGCAGCCTTGCATAACCACCATCGAGCAGTAGGCCTAAGAGAGCATACGGTTTAGTCTTAATAGCATAACTTACCTAGGTCTATATTTCAATACTTATATAGGCTACTGTATCAATCATTTATTTGTTAATGTCATCATACAGCATAGGAGTCATTCATGATTTGAAATGCAATCAAGCAAACAATAAATAGGCCTAAACAGTTCCATTCCTGAAATTGCAATCACAAATGAAAGTGACTGGTTTTTAGTCTTTGCTGTAATAAAGGCTTTAGGAAAAGAAACATACTCTCTGGTACACTTAGAATTGTTGTTTGCATTGTTCCAAAATGGTCAGAAAACCAGAAGTTTAGGGTCACTTAGAAATGTCCTTGTTTTTGAAAGAAAATGACATTTTTCATCCATTAAAATAACATCAAATTGATCAGAAATACAGCGTAGACATTGTTAATGTTGTAAATGACTATTGTAGCTGGAAACATCTGAATTTTTATGGAATATCTACATAGGCCCATTATCAGCAATCATCACTCCTGTTTTCCAATGGCACGTTGTGTTAGCTAATACAAGTTTATAATTTTAAAAGGCTACTTGATCATTAGAAAACCCTTTATCAATTATGTTAGCACAGCTGAAAACTGTTGTCCTAGTTAAATAACCAATAAAACTGGCCTTCTATAGACTAGTTGAGTATCTGGAGCATCAGCATTTGTGGGTTCGATTACAGGCTCAAAATGGCCAGAAACAAAGACCTTCCTTCTGAAACTCAGTCTATTCTTGTTCTGAGAAATTAAGGCTATTCCATGTGAGAAATTGGCAAGAAACTGAAGATCTCATACAACGCTGTGTCCTAATCCCTTCACAGAACAGAGCAAACGGGCTCTAACCAGAACAGAAAGAGTGGGAGGCCCCGGTGCACAACTGAGCAAGAGGACAAGTACATTAGTGTCTAGTTTGAGAAACAGACACATCACAAGTCCTCAACTGGCAGGTTAATTAAATAGTACCCGCAAAAAACACGTGTCAATGTCAACAGAGAAGAGGCGACTCCAGGATGCTGACCTTCTAGGCAGAGTTGCAAAGAAAAAGCCATATCATTAGTAGAGTGTTGACGTTGAAACTGGTGTTTTGCGGGTACTATTTAATGAAGATGCCAGTTGAGGACTTGTGTGGTGTCCATCTCTTTCTCTCGGAGGACCTGAGCCCTAGGATCATGCCTCAGGATTACTTGGCCTGATGACTCCTTGCTGTCCCCAGTCCACCTGGTCGTGCTGGTCGTCCAGTTTCAACTGTTTTGCCTGCAGCTATGGAACACTGACCTGTTCACCGGACGTGCTACCTTGTCCCGGAACTGCTGTGTACTCACGAATTCACTCTGAATGATCGGCTATGAAAAGCCAACTGACATTGACTCCTGAGGTGCTGACCTGTTGCACCCACTACAACCACTGATTATTATTATTATTATTATTATTTGACCCTGCTGGTCATTGACCATCTTGGCCATGTACTGTTATAATCTCTACCCGGCACAGCCAGAAAAGGACTGGCCACCCCTCTGAGCCTGGTTCCTCTCTAGATGTATTTCTAGGTTCCTGCCTTTCTAAGGAGTTGTTCCTAGCCACCGTGCTTCTACATCTGCCTTGCTTGCTGTTTGTGGTTTTAGGCTGGGTTTCTGTGTAGCACTTTGTGACATCAGCTGATGTAAAAATAGCTTTATAAATGCAGTTGATTGATATTTCAGACTGGCCAATAAAAATAAAAGATTAAGATGGGCAAAAGAACACAGACTCTGGACAGAGGAAGATTGGAAAAAAAGTGTTATGGACAGACAAATCTAAGTTTGAGGTGTTCGGATCCCAAACAACATTCGTGAGACGCTGAAAAAAATGAAGATGCTGGAGGAGTGCTTGAAATCATCTGTCAAGCATGGTGGAGGCAATGTGATGGTCTGGGGGTGCTTTGGTGGTGGTAAAGTGGGAGATTTGTACAGGGTAAAAGGGATCTTGAAGAAGGACGGCTATCACTCCATTTTGCAATGCGATACCCTGTGGACAGCGCTTAATTGGAGCCAATTTCCTCCCACAACAGGACAATGACTCAAAGCACAGCTCCAAACTACGCAATAACTATTTAGGGAAGAGCAGTCAGCTGGTATTCTGTCTATAATGGAATGGCCAGCACAGTCACCGGATCTCAACCCTATTGAGCTGTTGTGGGAGCAGCTTGACCGTATGGTACGTAAGAAGTGCCCATCAAGTCAATCCAACTTGTGGGAGGTGCTTCAGGAAGCATGGGGTGAAATCTCTTCAGATTACCTCAACAAATTGACAACTAGAATGCCAAAGGTCAGCAAGTCTGTAATTGCTGCAAATGGACGATTCTTGACGAAAGCAAAAGTTTGAAGGACAACTATTTCAATTAAAAATCATTATTTATAACCTTGTCAACATCTTGACTATATTTCCTATTCATTTGGCAACTCACTTCATGTATGTTTTCATGGAAAACAATAACATTTCTAAGTGGCCCCAAACTTATGAACGGTAGTGTATTTTGTAATCTATAACAGCACCTGTTTGGCACACATATGCACATAGCGCTTGCTCCTTACATTCTTTTTCTTGATCTCCAGTATTTCCCACTAGTCAAATTTATTCCACACTTCCAACTTCCCCTTTACCTCCTGAGGAACCAGTAAACATTCCCCTGTTTCGAGTTTGTCACGTCCTCTGCATCCATTTGCTGTCACATGTGTTCAGAGTTTGTTATAGCCTATTTAATAGATGTGACTATGATATGCTACAGGTCAGGCCCTATTGGTCACATGCATGCGATGCTTACGTGTCACGTAAAAACAGTAAGGGTTGAGGTAAATTCCTAAACAAATGAGGGATTTCAGTAACATTACTTTTCAGTCAGAAATGGCTGTCATTATGTTGCAGCTTCAGAAACACAGACAGGGCAATACTGGCTGTTAGAACTGTTAAGGCTCCATGGATTGATGAGGAATTGAAAAACTGTATGGTTGAAAGAGATGAGGCAAAAGGATTGGCTAATAAGTCTGGCTGCACATCTGACTGGCTTACTTACTGCAAATTGAGAAATGATGTGACTAAACTCTACAAAAAGAAGAAACTTTATTATGAAGCCAAGATCAACAATATAAAGAATGATGGAAAAAAATGTGAGTACTTTAAATGAAATTATGGGCAGAAAGACAAATTCAACTCCAACTTTCATCGAATCAGATGGCTTATTCATCAAAAAACTATTTGATATTGCAAATTATTTTAATGATTGCCAATGAAATAAAGTGGACAAACTTAGGCAGGATATGCCAACAATGAACAGTGAGCAATTGTATTCATGCATAAAAAAACTAATCATGAAAGAAAAGCATTGCTGAGCTGACTACAGCTCAGCATTTAACACCATAGTACCCTCCAAACTCGTCATCAAGCTCGAGACCCTGGGTCTCGACCCTGCCCTGTGCAACTGGGTACTGGACTTCATGACGGGCCGCCCCCAGGTGGTGAGGGTAGGTAACAACATCTCCACCCCGCTGATCCTCAACACTGGGGCCCCACAAGGGTGCGTTCTGAGCCCTCTCCTGTACTCCCTGTTCACCCACGACTGCGTGGCCACGCACGCCTCCAACTCAATCATCAAGTTTGCGGACGACACAACAGTGGTAGGCTTGATTACCAACAATGACGAGACGGCCTACAGGGAGGTGGTGAGGGCCCTCGGAGTGTGGTGTCAGGAAAATAACCTCACACTCAACGTCAACAAAACTAAGGAGATGATTGTGGACTTCAGGAAACAGCAGAGGGAACACCCCCCTATCCACATCGATGGAACAGTAATGGAGAGGGTAGTAAGTTTTAAGTTCCTCGGCATACACACCACAGACAAACTGAATTGGTCCACCCACACAGACAGCATCGTGAAGAAGGCTTGTCACCAAAAGCACTCACAAACTTCTACAGATGCACAATCGAGAGCATCCTGTCGGGCTGTATCACCGCCTGGTACGGCAACTGCTCCGCCCACAACCGTAAGGCTCTCCAGAGGGTAGTGAGGTCTGCACAACGCATCACCGGGGGCAAACTACCTGCCCTCCAGGACACCTACACCACCCGATGTCACAGGAAGGCCATAAAGATCATCAAGGACAACAACCACCCGAGCCACTGCCTGTTCACCCCGCTATCATCCAGAAGGCGAGGTCAGTACAGGTGCATCAAAGCTGGGACCGAGAGACTGAAAAACAGCTTCTATCTCAAGGCCATCAGACTGTTAAACAGCCACCACTAACATTGAGTGGCTGCTGCCAACACACTGACTCAACTCCAGCCACTTTAATAATGGGAATTGATGTAAAATATATCGCTAGCCACTTTAAACAATGCTACTTAATATAATGTTTACATACCCTACATTATTCATCTCATATGTATATGTATATACTGTACTCTATATCATCTACTGCATCTTTATGTAATACATGTATCACTAGCCACTTTAAACTATGCCACTTTGTTTACATACTCATATGTATATACTGTACTCTACTGATACCATCTACTGCATCTTGCCTATGCCGCTCTGTACCATCACTCATTCATATATCTTTATGTACATATTCTTTATCCCTTTACACTTGTGTGTATAAGGTAGTAGTTTTGGAATTGTTAGCTAGATTACTCGTTGGTTATTACTGCATTGTCGGAACTAGAAGCACAAGCATTTCGCTACACTCGCATTAACATCTGCTAACCATGTGTATGTGACAAATACAATTTTATTTGAATTTTGTATAGTTAGTGTGGGCGAGGTGGAAAATTATTGTTATCAATCAATAATGACAAACCTCCTGGCATTGATAACTTAGATGGAAAGCTACTGAGGATGGTAGCTGACTCTATAGCCTCTCCTATCTGTCATATTGTTAATCTGAGCCTAGAGGAAAGTCTGACTTCCCTCCAAGCCTGAGGACAAAGTAATTCCGCCACCCAAGAGTGGTAAAGCAGCCTTTACTGGTTCTAAAAGCAGACCTATAAGCTTGCTGCCAGCTCTTAGCAAACTGTTGGGAAAATAATGGTGTTTCACCAAATAGCATTGTATTTCCCTGTAAACAAATTAACAACAGACTTTCAGCATGCTTTTAGAGAAGGGCACTCAACATGTACTGCACTGACACAAATGGCTGATGATTGTTTGAAAGAAATTGATAATAAGAAGATTGTGGGAGCTGTACTGTTAGATTTTAGTGCAGCTTTTGATATTATTGTTCATAACCTGTTGTTGAAAAAAACTTGTGCTATGGCTTTTCAACCTCTGCCATAATGTGGATTCAGAGCCATCTATCTCATAGAACTCAAAGGGTTTTCTTTAATGGAATCTTCTCTAATGTCAAACACGTAGTGTGGTGTACCGCAGGGCAGCTCTCTAGGCCCTTTACTCTTTTCTAATTTACCAATTACCTGCCACTGGTATTAAACAAAGCATGTGTGTCCATGTATGCTGATTATTCAACCATATACGCATCAGCAACCACAGCTAATGAAGTCACTGAAACCCTTAAATAGCTGCAGTCTGTTTTGGAATGGATGGCCAGTAATAAACTGGTCCTGAACATCTCTAAAACTAAGAGCATTGTATTTGGTACAACTCATTCCTTAAGTGCTAGACCTCAGCTAAATCTGGTAATGAATGGTGTGGCTGTTGAACAAGTAGAGACGACTAAATTACTTGGCGTTACCTTAGATTGTAAACTGTCATGCTCAAAACATATAGTTTCAATGGTTGTAAAGATGGGGAGAGGTCTAGCCGTAATAAAGAGATGCTCCGCTTTTGACACCACACTCCAAAAAGCAAGTTCTACAGGCTCTAGTTTGGTCTAATCTTGATTATTGTCCAGCCGTAGGGCTGGGGGAAATGACAATATATATTGTGTGACGATAGAAGTTTTTTTATCGTTTCATATTACGCTCTATCGTTTATTTCGTTGTGTCGCAAATCACTCTTTTTGGCAATATTTTTAGTCAATTGGACAACGCTTTACGTCCTTCCACACAGCTGCAACACAAACAAACATGGAGGAGAGTGAACGTGACACAGAGCACGGAGACACAGAGCTCGTACCTAAGAGAGGGGCTACTTTGGTCGCATGGACGTGGTTTGGGTATGACAAGTCTGACACAGACCAGAAACCCGTCCTCTGCAAAATATGCCGTAGGCCGGTCCCAACAACAGGCTCAAACATCACTAACCTCTTTTACCACCTATGCAAGAAACAAGTGAAACAGTACATAGAGAGTGTCTACGGATGAGACCCAAAAAAGTACAGTCTAGTGCTCAAAACAAAACCCCAGACTCAGACGTTGCAAGAGGCTTTTGCCCGCGGCACACCATATGGCAAAGAATCATGAAGATGGAACAAGATAACAGCTGCCTTTACAACTTATATCTGCAAGGACATGGCCCCAATTTACAGAGTTGACAAACAGGGGTTTCGTGAGTTGGTGCCAACACTTAACCTAAGGTACCAAATTGATATGTGACACGTATTAATGCCAAAATAACATGCAAAACAGGCAAGCCCCCAAAAATACATTTTAGGCCTATATTTATTTTGTTTGCAACTATAGTTGAAGTGTTTTCTATTTACCTTTTTAGAGATATTAATATTTTGTTACATGCTTAACTGAACATTTTCACAAAGTTTCTAAATAAAAAGGAGGAATAATCAAATATATGAGGAAGTACCTTTTATTTGTTGAGTAGAATTCAAAATGTAATAAAAAATATGCCTTTACATGTGGTCATTTTATTTAAACTATTTATTCATTGAATTTACAAAAAATGTGCTATATCGTGATATGTATTGTTATCGGCATATGATATTTTGGCTTTTGCAACAGCTAATGGGGATCCTAACAAAATACCAAAAAAACACTTGATGTTCTGTGATGGTCGCTACAGTAGGGAGGAAAGACAACGTGTGCTAGTCACACAGTTGTTAGTTGTTTTTTTTAACACAGCAATTCTGAGCCAGGACAAGCACATCAATTGTGGTCGGACTCCCTCTAATCATTTGTGTGTCTTAATTGTTTCAACAAACACAGACAAGCTCAGTGCATATAGTTGATTTGATTAAAACACATAGTATGTGTCTATATGGAAAAATACACGTGTAAAAACTTCAACCAATCGAAAGAACAGACCAAGATTTTTTTTTTGTCGGGGACAGCCCTATTCTGAATAAATAACTGCCATTGCGTGTTCTCTTCTTTAAAGTTCTAATGGCTGCTGTATTAAACATTCAGCAAACAAGAACTTGAATCTCTTCGAACAGTCTATTAGTATAAGAAATGCTAAAAGAAAAAAATGTCCAGCAAGCTATTCTAGTCTAGCTTTTCCTGGGACTCCAAGAGCTAAGTTGCGTTTTTTTTAGGTAGATACGGCAATGGAGCGGAGGTGCGTATTGCGCAAGAGACAGAGGCTATAATTTAGAAGCTTATGCATAACACACACTCACACTGGTTCATCTGGCACCTACTGCCATACCTCGTTCAAAGGCACTTAAACATTTTGTCTTGCCCATTCACCCTCTGAATTGCACACATACACAACCCATGTCTCAAGGCTTAAAAATTATTCTTTAACCGATCTACACTGATTTGAAGTGGACTTAACAAGTGACATCAATAAGAGATCATAGCTTTCATCTGGATTCACCTGATCAGTCTTATCAGACTGGATATGTTTTACTGGGGGAGCTCAGGTAATGTAATTATGTGCATGAGCACAAATCACCACATCTGTATTTTAGTCCCTAGACATTTAAAACATCTTCCTACCTAGAAGAGCCTCCAGGCTTCCGTCATAATTATCCATTTTGAATGAGGAAAACAATTATTACGGGGCAGTTGGGAAAAGCTAATCCCATCCGAATCGTCCACTGGAAAAACTGACATGCTGGGGTAGTAATTACATCACCTACATTCTATAGTAATACTAGTCCCGTGTGAATAGGGCTTTAGTCATGGAAAGAGCAGGATGTTTTGTACACTCAGTGCATCTCAATCTTGACCAGGATTAGGCCGATCTATTTTGGGTGCAATTTGAATGGAATTGATGGGAGAGAAAAAGACTGCGGCAAAGATATTTGAGTGACAGGCTGTTATAAAACTCTTTACAATGAAAGAATAAGGTGACCCCCGAAAGCCAGATGGAGAAGTGTAAATTAGACGCGCATTGTCATTATATTACTGTAGCTGCAGCAAATGTAGTCCTTCCTTTTAAAAGACAAAAAGTTACCATGAGATGATAAACTCATTGAACTACACTCCGTAGTGAGAAGCGGTGTCCCCACCATGAGCGTCGATGATTGGTCAAGCAGATAGCAGAGAGGAGGCCGTTGAGAAGACAGATTTAGACAGCGCATATCATTTAACAGTGCCATTTCACATCATGCTTTTCATATAAATCATTTATTATAAATTTACCGGTTTCTTGCAGTTATTTATCCTGGGAAAAGGGAGTGGGTTTGGGCTGGATCTCTCAGTAACCCGGTTCCCACTATTCAACCCTAGTCTGAAGCAGCCTAGTCTCCTGAAACATCCTGTACAACTAACATTGTGGGAGAGTTACCTGTAGGTTGTTGAGAGGGTCCATCTTCATGACTGGCCCAACAGTGCTGAGGGGGAGGCTGACTTCAATGGTCTGGTTTGGGCCGAGAGGGGTGAGGACCTGGAGTGGGCCGGCAGGGGCCAGTCCAAAACTAGAGAGAGAAGAGTTCCAGTCAGAACTAGAAAAAAATTCCTTATTACCGTCATATAGACTTCCGCTCACCTGTTCCTGTTGAATTGGATGGCGAAGTCAGTCATGACGCTCATGGCCTTGTTGGTGAGGACCAGCTCCATCTGGATGACTCCAGCACGCCGGGCAAAGGTCCCAGAGATCTCCAGACCTTTAGCCTTCATGGCTGGGAGCCACACCTGAGGATAGAAGATACCATAAGAGGAACAGTTTGTATTAAATAATAATAATAATTCAATTTATTTGGCGGACAGCATCAGGGCACTCAATGAAATATCACATTAACAGTAGAATCCGTACATCAGGTCAGAAAATCAAGAGCATCAATCAAAGTACAATTTAAAATCAAAAGGACAATACGAAACAGGACAGGTAAAAATAAGGAAGGGTTGGGTAGAGGATCCAAACATGGTTAAGGGTAAGGTTTATGTTGGAGGGGACACAGCGATACTGGGAGAGCACAGAGGTAATGTAGGACAGAGTCAATCATAGACCATAGGTATCCTTGAAGAGGTGTGTTTTCAGGTTTTTTAATGAGATGGCTATCTGCATGTTGTAAGTATGGGGGAAGTGCATTCCAGAGCCTGGGTGCCGAGCAACTGAAGGCTCGGGCACCCATGTTGGAGATGCGGGGGAGGGGGGTGACAAGGAGACCACCATAGGAGGGGCGGAAGGGGGCATAGACTGGGAGAACATCAGAGAGGTAGGTGGGTACCAGGTTGTGGAGAGCGTGGAGGAGTGTCTTCAGCATGATCATCTAGGAACATATAGGCCTAGTAGTTACAGTGCATTTGGAAAGTATTCAGACCCCTTGACTTTCTCACACATTCTTCTCTGCAGATGCTCTCAAGCTCTGTCAGGTTGGATGGGGAGCGTTGCTACACAGCTATTTTCAGGTCTCTCCAGAGATGTTTGATTGGGTTCAAATCCGGGCCACTCAAAAGACATTCAGAGACTTGTCCCGAAGCCACTCCTGTGTTGTCTTGGCTGTGTGCTTAGGGTCGTTGTCCTGTTGGAAGGTGAACCTTCACCCCAGTCGGAGATCCTGATCGCTCTGGAGCAGGTTTTCATCAAGGATCTCGCTGTACTTTACTCCGTTCATCTTTCCCTCGATCCTGACTAGTCTCCCAGTCCCTGCCACTGAAAAACATCCCCACAGCATGATGCTGCCACCACCATACTTCAGGTTTCCTCCAGAAGTGACACTTGGCATTCAGGACAAAGAGTTCAATCTTGGTTTCATCAGACCAGAGAATCTAGTTTCTCATGGTCTGAGAGTCCTTTAGGTGCCTTTTGGCAAACTCCAAGCGGGCTGTCATGTACCTTTTACTAAAGAGTGGCTTCCGTCTGGCCACTATACCATAAAGGCCTAATTGGTGGAGTGCTGCAGAGATGGTTGTCCTTCTGGAAGGTTCTCCCATCTCCAGAGGAACTCTGTAGATCTGTCAGTGACCATCGGGTTCTTGGTCACCTCCCTGACCAAGTCCCTTCTCCCCCTATTGCTCTATTTGCCCAGGCGGCCAGCTCTAGGAAGATTCTTGGTGGTTCCAAACTTCTTCCATTTAAGAATGAAGGAGGCCACCGTCTTCTTGGGGACCTTCAATACTGACATTTTTTGGTACCCTTCCCCAGATCTTTGCCTCGACACAATCCTGTCTCAGAACTCTACAGACAATTATTCTGACATGCATTGTCAACTGTGAGACCTTATATAGACAGGTGTGTGCCTTTCCAATTCATGTACAATCAATTTAATTTACCACAGGTGGACTATAATCAAGTTGTAGAAACGTCAAGGATGATCAATGGAAACAGGAGGCACCCGAGCTCAATTTCAAGTATCATAGCAAAAGGGTCTGAATACTTACATTTTTAATACAATTTATAAAAATCTGTTTTTGCTTTGCCATTATGGAATACTGTGGGTAGATTGATGAGGGCATTTTTTTTATTTAATCCATTTTAGAATAAGGCTGTAACGTAACAAAATAGTATCAATACTATCATATTAAGTGTACTACCATACTCTATAGGCACTCACTGTCTTGGGTGGAATGTATGCTCCCATCGGCATGCCAACCCCCCCTCCGAGGTCAAAGAGGTCTCCAAGGCCGCCTCCCACAGGAGCGTTTAGAGAGGCTGGCATCACAGCGGGAGCTGCGCCAAAACCAGCCCCCATCTTTGGATGAGAGACCATGTTAAAGAGCTGAACATCAAAAAATTGCACCGAAATATTATTTTTCCAAATTAAATGTTTAAACAACCAGGCTTACCGCAGGACTCCCACCAATATCTCCTCCAAGCTGAGGAGAGAGAGAGAGGAGTTCAGTTTATACATTATTAGAATGTTACACCTTATTCCAGCAGGATGAGGGAGATGCTAGAGGAAAGACTGAGGGAGGGAGGTGGGTGTGTGATGAGGGGTTGCTAAGATAACCATGTTCCATGACAAATGAAAAGCATGGTTTAAACTGGGGAAGGTGAGATGAGAGCATACAGAACAGTGTTCTATATCTATGATGAGAGCTACTGGAGGGTCATATGGAGGTCAAAGAGCGCAGGACGAGCATCATGTATTCAGGTATTCAGTGGTCAGTTAGGTGGTTACACAGAGAAATCAGTATTGAAATACATCACTATCAAAAAAATAAAACAATTATGAAGAGATGGGTGCAAATGGAAACCAGAAATGAATAGGGCCTAAACATCTAGAGTAGCGTGTTAAAATCATAACAAATACAGCTAGCTACAGTAAGTAAGGGCTTTTGGAACAACAAACACAACAAGACCTACAAAAGGTCTCAGAGGCCTGAAATAAACTTAAAAAGGAACTAAAGAAACTTGTTGAGACGATAGGAAACATCTCTGATCTACTACAACAGACAGTGACACTGCAGCTAGAGATGGGGAGAGGTCACAGTACAGCACAGGGTACTATAAGGGGACTCCAGTCTAGTCTGTCTAGGAGCCTCTACTGATGCTCCTCAACCAACCTCAGCAGGGGGGCTGTGCTCAGTAGAGCTGTGGTCAGGGGGGCTGTCAGTGTGACTGTAGTCAGTGTAGGTGTAGTCAGTGTGGGTGTACACTGGCGACGGGGGCTGAGGTGACGGAGACTGTGGAGGGTCCGTCCGCAGGGGAACGTGTGGCTGATGGCAGGATGAATACAGTAGGGTTGTCATGTTAGATGTATTCATTGACATGGAACAATCAGGATGCATCAAGCACAGGAGAAAGAATATTGAAGAGGTGAATACAGGACACAGTATATACACACACACACACACACACACACACACACACACACACGTAGATACAGCAATGATAATGCCCTACTACTAGGCTTGGGCAGTTTACCAGGGTATTTGGAAAAGCCACAGGATGGTTTTTCCAATAAATAAAAAAATAAATAAATATTTGTAGTTTTTCAAATAAGTGTATATCTGTAGCTACGTTTTAAGTGATTACCTGCAGTCAACTTGTACAATACCATAGGAAATTGCATTCTTCATTTCTCCTGTCACATTATTTTAAATGATGAAGCTTACCGTATTTGCCCAGAACATTTGAGCCAGTCACGTGTTTGTAAACAGCACAACGGGAGGAAGCGAGCTGGGGAGTACATAGCATTCTATAGCTATCAGCGAGTCTGTTGTGCAGCGCACATGAAGTGATGACGTTACACTTGTATGCGATTCACTACTAAATGTTTACCATCAGATACAGTGCCTTGCGAAAGTATTCGGCCCCCTTGAACTTTGCGACCTTTTGCCACATTTCAGGCTTCAAACATAAAGATATAAAACTGTATTTTTTTGTGAAGAATCAACAACAAGTGGGACACAATCATGAAGTGGAACGACATTTATTGGATATTTCAAACTTTTTTAACAAATCAAAAACTGAAAAATTGGGCGTGCAAAATTATTCAGCCCCCTTACTTTCAGTGCAGCAAACTCTCTCCAGAAGTTCAGTGAGGATCTCTGAATGATCCAATGTTGACCTAAATGACTAATGATGATAAATACAATCCACCTGTGTGTAATCAAGTCCCCGTATAAATGCACCTGCACTGTGATAGTCTCAGAGGTCCGTTAAAAGCGCAGAGAGCATCATGAAGAACAAAGAACACACCAGGCAGGTCCGAGATACTGTTATGAAGAAGTTTAAAGCCGGATTTGGATACAAAAATATTTCCCAAGCTTTAAACATCCCAAGGAGCACTGTGCAAGCGATAATATTGAAATGGAAGGAGTATCAGACCACTGCAAATCTACCAAGACCTGGCCGTCCCTCTAAACTTTCAGCTCATACAAGGAGAAGACGGATCAGAGATGCAGCCAAGAGGCCCATGATCACTCTGGATGAACTGCAGAGATCTACAGCTGAGGTGGGAGACTCTGTCCATAGGACAACAATCAGTCGTATATTGCACAAATCTGGCCTTTATGGAAGAGTGGCAAGAAGAAAGCCATTTCTTAAAGATATCCATATAAAGTGTTGTTTAAAGTTTGCCACAAGCCACCTGAGAGACACACCAAACATGTGGAAGAAGGTGCTCTGGTCAGATGAAACCAAAATTGAACTTTTTGGCAACAATGCAAAACGTTATGTTTGGCGTAAAAGCAACACAGCTGAACACACCATCCCCACTGTCAAACATGGTGGTGGCAGCATCATGGTTTGGGCCTGCTTTTCTTCAGCAGGGACAGGGAAGATGGTTAAAATTGATGGGAAGATGGATGGAGCCAAATACAGGACCATTCTGGAAGAAAACCTGATGGAGTCTGCAAAAGACCTGAGACTGGGACGGAGATTTGTCTTCCAACAAGACAATGATCCAAAACATAAAGCAAAATCTACAATGGAATGGTTCAAAAATAAACATATCCAGGTGTTAGAATGGCCAAGTCAAAGTCCAGACCTGAATCCAATCGAGAATCTGTGGAAAGAACTGAAAACTGCTGTTCACAAATGCTCTCCATCCAACCTCACTGAGCTCGAGTTGTTTTGCAAGGAGGAATGGGTTAAAATGTCAGTCTCTCGATGTGCAAAACTGATAGAGACATACCCCAAGCGACTTACAGCTGTAATCGCAGCAAAAGGTGGCGCTACAAAGTATTAACTTAAGGGGGCTGAATAATTTTGCACGCCCAATTTTTCAGTTTTTGATTTGTTAAAAAAGTTTGAAATATCCAATAAATGTCGTTCCACTTCATGATTGTGTCCCACTTATTGTTGATTCTTCACAAAAAAAAATGTTTTATATCTTTATGTTTGAAGCCTGAAATGTGGCAAAAGGTCGCAAAGTTCAAGGGGGCCAAATACTTTCGCAAGGCACTGTATCTTATAAGAGCTTTCTGCCAGAAGTCAAAGCGCTCTGGATGAATTCTGTACAGCTGCCATTTATTCCCCGTGCTTCCTACGATCGTCGTCCCCCCCCCGTCCCCCCCCTGCCGTTCTTCTCCCATCTGCTCCGTGTATACATGCTGCTCTTCCTTCAGAAAAACATTAAATCACAACTTTTTGCAAATGTATATGTCCACACTCACTGAAAATTACATTCTGTAGCTACTAGCTATGCGCGTATAATTTTATGTGCTGCGTTTTTAGCGCTCCCTTGTGTGCTATGCCGGTATTACCGTAAATCCAGGTATGAGAGAAGGACAGTATGACAATATAAAAGTCTGGATACCACCCAAGCCTAGCTGCTACATCTAACTAATGATGATGTACTGTGATGTGTGACTATAGCTATGTCCTCTCCCTCCTTGTACTTTAGTTACCGGTTCAGACTCATCCATCTGCAGGTGTGGCATTAAAAAAAAAAGGAAAAAAAAGAGGAAAACACTCAGTCAAAAATAAAAAATGGACTATGTTCACTGGTTGACCAGGGGTAGCAGCACAGCAGGCTACAGTGAGGTACCTACCAGGCTGTCCAGACCACCACCAAGGAGATCCATGCCCCCCATCTGCATGCCGGAGGTGGAGGGGGTGGGACCAGTGGTGGTGGGGGGTGCCAGGTCCAGGTTGAGAAGGTCCCCCAGGAGGTCTCCCTGGGAGGGGATGATAGAGGGGGCAGCTTCAGGGGCAGAGCCCCCAGCAGCATTGCCCACATCTGGGCATTCCGTACCCTCTCCTCTGGGGGATGGAGAGACCAGGACAGAGGGAGTTAGAGACAACTGCAAAGATTCACCACAATAAAAGGGGGTATTTAAGAACTTCAGTTGTTTAACCTTGTTTGAATTCCTAAACGCAATGTTTTGAGCTAAAAATGTAAAGAGAAGCCTAGTCTCAGCCAAGCTAAATTATCTGGAACTCTTGATTCAATAAACCAACCCTGCTTAATATTGGTCCTAAGGTTATTTAAGGGAACACCATTGGCACATCTTAAATGCAATGAATATAACAATTAAATGGCATTAAGATTGAATTTAAAAATCAGCCCAGTACTGTGTGCTGCACTTCATGTCTGCTGGGAACACAGCCTCATGTGAGATCTTTCGGACAACTCTGATTCATTGAACGTGGCTTAAGCCAGTATAAAGTAAGGTATGCTTTACACAAAGTAAAGACTGGGTGTACTCTAGGGGTAAATAACACTACTTAGGGGAATTACTTGGGTGCAAATAAGGTGTTTAGTTAGGAAAACTCAAGTGGGCCCTAAAAGTGTGTGTGTGTGTGTGTGTGTGTGAGAGAGAGAGACTCACGATTCAGTGCGTGCGGGGAGCCTTTTGTGCATCACACCGCGGCTGCCCTCCACGAAGGCGCTGGGAGGCTTGTGGTAGACGGAGGCCAGCGTGCCGATGTGGCAGATGAGCTCCTCCAGCAGGGTGGGCTCAATCAAGTCTGTCTCCTCTGAGATCAGAGGCTTCTCGGCCAGCACCACCTCCTTGGCAGCCACAGGGTCAGTGGAGAGCAGACGCCAGTAGATGTAGCCACGGTCTCGCAGGTCCGGGTTGTCAGAGTCCTGCAGACAACAGATTGAGAGGATGACTGATGTGGTGCATAATAAATAGTAACTGCTTCACAGACTCCGCTCTCTGCCTGTTCTTCTCACTTATGTCATGTCAGATACTAAGCAAATAATCTAAGAGTCAGGTTAGGTTCGATTCCCTGAGGGGTATAGCTAGAATAATCTACTCAGTCAATTATAAGAAATTCCAAGGGAAGATTTGAACAGCATCAGCAAGGCTTAGAAGTAAGACACGCGGTACAAGGACATAAAAACTAGAACATCGGGAATATATTTTGGGTCCTGGCAGCTTCCTGGCAGAGTTGAAACTCCCCTGGCACTAAACTCCAAAGTTAATGACAACTCCCACAGTCTGAGGAGAGAGATGAACTACTCATAAAACACACGAATAAAGGTGTTTATTTAATGCTACACTCAAACTCAAAAACACTCCGTCTCATCAGAAATAGTAGGGTACTGTTTATGGTGACGTTGTCACACTGGCTGTCAACTTGACACACTTCAATGAGTATCCCACTTTTCATGTTGCCTCAGCAGTGCTGGAATGACTAGGCCCTAACGTCTGGCAGACGCCACACGTGAATGCGTCATTCCATTTGTGGGAGGGGGAGAATCATGAATAAAAGCAGCCCTTTCAATAGTGTCCCAGCAGGCTAGTTATTTATGAAGTGAAGGACGTTAGTGACAGCCACAGGAAGCACAGTAAATAAAATGGTGCCCTTGTTGTCAGGTTAGTCAAGGACATCCCATAGTAATTAGACCAATAAAAGAGCTACAAGCATTTAGACTACCCCACCAAGATCACAGCCCACTTGTAAACTGGGTTGTTCCCATCAGCATTTGAGCAGAACACAATCTTTTTGTCCTTATTTTTGACCTTCCCTTTGTCCTGGTGTGTTGCTTGGCTGATTGGCATATTTAGGATAACACTTGAAGGTGTTCCAGACTTTCTGGAGAAAAGGGTAAGCTAATTGTTGGGAGATGGAGAGATCGAAGACAGGACTATACAACTTACTTTGGGAATTCAAAAGTGAAGACAAATCGGGTTTCTGTTCTTCTATTGGGCAATTAGTGACAACTGACATGGCCTGAAGGCCCTGGCATAAGAAGCATTGGTGTGAGACTGTGGCTGATTAGATCCCTGCTGTTGACTGTGTGTGTGTGTACACCCCGGGACACTCACCTGTGTGGCCAGGCTCAGCACCTGCTGCACCAGCTCCTGAGTCTCAGTGGGTTTCTTCAGGAACAGCTTCACTATGGCTGTCAGCAGCTGCAGTTGCACCTGGGAAACCAGAGCAGACGAGACCAGCTATAACCCACTCATACATACATACATACATACATACAACTCACATCAACTCAGCTTACAGCTACAGTTGAAGTCAGAAGTTTACATACACTTTAGACAAACACATTTAATACAGTTTTTCACAATTCCTGACATTTAATCCTTGTAGAAATTCCCTGTCTTAGGTCAGTTAGGATCACCACTTTATTTTAAGAATGAGAAATGTCAGAATAATAGTAGAGAATTATTTATTTCAGCTTCTATTTCTTTCATCACATTCCCAGTGGGTCAGAAGTTTACATACACTCAATTAGTAATTTGGTAGCATTGCCTTTAAATTATTTAACTTGGGTCAAACGTTTCGGGTAGCCTTCTACAAGCTTCCCAAAATAAGTTGGGTGAATTTTGGCCCATTCCTCCTGACAGAGCTGTTGTAACTGAGTCAGGTCTGTAGGCCTCCTTGCTCACACACACTTTTTCAGTTCTGCCCACAACTTTTCTATAGGGTTGATGTCAGGGCTTTGTGATGGCCACTCCAATACCTTGACTTTGTTGTCCTTAAGCCATTTTGCCACAACTTTGGAAGTATGCTTGGGGTCATTGTCCATTTGGAAGATCCATTTGTGACCAAGCTTTATCTTCCTGCCTGATGTCTTGAGATGTTGCTTCAATATATCCACATAAATTGTACATCCTCATGAAGCTATCTATTTTGTGAAGTGCACCAGTCCCTCCTGCAGCAAAGCACCCCCACAACATGATGCTGCCACCCCCGTGCTTCACGGTTGGGATGGTATTCTTCAGCTTGCAAGCCTCCCCCTTTAACCTCCAAACATAACGATGGTCATTATGGCCAAACAGTTCTATTTTTTGTTTCATCAGACCAGCAGACATTTCTCCAAAAAGTACTATCTTTGTCCAGATGTGCAGTTGCAAACGGTAGTCTGGCACTTATGGCGGTTTTGGAGCCGTGGCTTCTTCCTTGCCGAGCGGCCTTTCAGGTTACGTCGATATGACTCATTTTACTGTGGATATAGATACATTTGTACCAGTTTCCTCCAGCATCTTCACAAGATCCTTTGCTGTTGTTCTGGGATCGACTTTTCGCACCAAAGTACATTAATCTCTATGAGACAGAGCTTCCTGAGCGGTATGACGGCTTCGTGGTCCCATGGTGTTTATACTTGCATACTATTGTTTGTACAGATGAACGTGGTACCTTCAGGCATTTGGAAATTGCTCCCATGGATGAACCAGACTTGGAGGTCTACATTTTTTTTCTTCTTCTGAGGTCTTGGCTGATTTATTTTGATTTAACCATGATGTCAAGCAAAGAGGCACAGAGTTTGAAGGTAGGCCTTGAAATACATCCACAGGTACACCTCCAATTGACTCAAATGACATCAATTAGCCTATCAGAAGCTTCTAAAGCCCTGACATCATTTTCTGGAATTTTCCAAGCTGAATTATAAGTGAAATAATCTGTCTGTAAACAATTGTTGGAAAAATGACTTGTCATGCACAAAGTAGAATTCCTAACAGACTTGCCAAAACTATAGTTTGTTAACAAGAAATCTGTGGAGTGGTTGAAAAACTAGTTTTAATGACTCCAACCTAAGTGTATGTAAACTCCCGACTTCAACTGTACATACATAAACTCAGAAAAACAATTAACAGCCCTTTTTCAGGACCCTGTATTTCAAAGATAATTTGTAAAAATCCAAATAACTTCAAATCTTCACTGTAAAGGGTTTAAACATGTTTTCCCATGCTTGTTCAATGAACCATAAACAATTAATGAACATGCACCTGTGGAACGGTTGTTAAGACACTAACAGCTTACAAGCGGTAGGCAATTAAGGTCACAGTTATGAAAACTTAGGACACTAAAGAGGCCTTTCTACTGACTGAAAAACACCAAAATAAAGATGCCCTGCTTATCTGTGTGAACGAGCCTTAGGCATGCTGCAAGGAGGCATGAGGACTGCAGATGTGGCCAGAGCAATAAATTGTAATGTCCGTACTGTGAGATGCCTAAGACAGCGCTACCGGAAGACAGGACAGACAGCTGATCGTCCTCACAGTGGCAGACCACGTGTAACACCTGCACAGGATCGGTACATCCGAACATCACACCTGCGGGACAGGTACAGGATGGCAACAACAACTGTCCGAGTTACACCAGGAATGCACAGTACCGCAATAGGCTGAGAGAGGCTGGACTGAGGGCTTTGTAGGCCTGTTGTATGACTGGCAAAAAGTGCTCTTCACTGACAAGTCGCAGTTTTGTCTCACCAGGGGTGGTGGTCAGATTTGCGTTTATTCTTCAAAGGAATGAGCGTTACACCGAGGCCTGTACTCTGGAGAGGGATCGATTTGTAGGTAGAGGGTCCGTCATGGTCTGGGGCGGTGTGTCACAGCATCATCGGACTGAGCTTGTTGTCATTGCAGGCAATCTCAACGCTGTGCGTTACAGGGAAGACATCCTCCCTCATGTGGTACCCCTTCCTGCAGGCTCATCCTGACATGACCCTCCAGCATGACAATGCCACCAGCCATACTGCTCGTTCTGTGCGTGATTTCCTGCAAGACAGGAATATCAGTGTTCTGCCATGGCCAGCGAAGAGCCCGGATCTCAATCCCATTGAGCACGTCTGGGACCTGTTGGATCGGAGGGTGAGGGCTAGGGCCATTCCCCCCAGAAATGTCTGGGAACTTGCAGGTGCCTTGGTGGAAGGGTAAGGTAACATCTCACAGCAAGAACTGGCAAATCTGGTGTAGTCCGTGAGGAGGAGATGCACTGCAGTACTTAATGCAGCTGGTGGCCACACCAGATACAGACTGCTACTTTAGATTTTGATCCCCCCTTTGTTAAGGGACACATTCAATTTATGTTAGTAACATGTCTGTGGAACTTGTTCAGTTTGTCTCAGTTGTTGAATCTTATGTTTATTCAAATATATACACGTTAAGTTTGCTGAAAATAAACAGAGTTGACAGTGAGAGGACGTTTCTTTTTTTGCTTTGTTTACATACATGCAGTACAAAAAAGCAGTATGTACTAAACAGCATTTGCACAACACTTCCAACTAAACACGTACTCTACAAAGAGTTCGGCATGTAGCGTTTTATACTGAAAAAAAATTAAACAGCCTGAACAAAAATCTCTCTCCAATGCATCAATACTATGTCTAAATCTGTCCTGCTAAAATGGAGCAGAATTAATTAATCTATGGCTTAGCATGTGGTTTCCAAACAAGCAGAGCTAATCCCGAAGCAAAACATGTGCAGAATACTCTAGATACATGGATCCACAGAGGAGGATATAATACCAACCGCTTCAAGGAGGAAACACTACAGACTTCAATTGCTATTAAAGTGTCATGTTTTTTCCATTATTAACATCATCGAGAGACTGGATAGAAGATGACGTTTATAGGAAACAAAGACTAGGTACTTAAAATGTCTCTCCACGAGTCTACAGTTTTTCCTAACTTCATCAAAAACAGCTTGAATTCTTAAAGTAAATCAATGCTCTTTCACAAGCACTGCCTTTAAGCGTGCCATAACCAACCAGTCAGCATCTTCATAGAGCTGCTGTTGTTGCCTCTTGAGAGCTAAAACAGCAGTTAACCTGTGAGACTACAGCAGCCCCTCTTTTTCAAAGTCAGCCAGTCAAGTATAGGGCTACCTTCTCTTGCTATAGGCTACTAAATGCAGCCCCCCCAATATCTCCCAGTATGCACAGAATGGTTCCATTGAAGCCTGTTTGGAGTGAGCAGTAAACAGCATATTGTTAGCATCCCAAATGGCACCCTATTCCCTATGTAGTGCACTACTTGAGACCAGGGCTAATAGTGCACTATATTAGGGAATAGGGTGCCATTTGGGACGTATCCCATGTGTGAGTGAGTCAGACCTGGGTGCTCTCGTCGTGGAAGCCCTCCAGAAAGCTCTCCAGCAGTTCGTCAGCGTTGTCGATCCTCTCAGCATACTCTCCTACGATCCAGATCATGGCTGCCCGCGCCTCCGGCTCATCCAGGGAGTCCAGGTTCTCACACAGCGTGGCGATCACACTCTCATACCTGGGAACAGACCATGGTTAGGAACTAATGACTCAATACCAAGTCAATACCAAGTCACAGACGGAAAAACATTTTCAAATGGGAAATAGGTTTGCAGTCATTTTTTCTCATTTTACCATATTTATCAACTGTTGTCAGTTGAATATAAAATGTTATCGACTCTGCAGCATTCCTCGAGAATGGTATTAGCATAAATGCCAACACAGCATCTGAACAGGATGTGCTGGAGCAGTAATGCGAGCCAAGGGCATGGCAATAGAATCTGTTGCAAAGACAAACATTTCACAGCCTCTGAATCTTCACTTCACTAAATTCTAGGACTTTTTTTTGTTTAACTCTGTGCCCCTGTATTATAAAATATTTTGTGGGCTTTCTTGCGAGCACAATTACTAAACTTCATGCTGGATGAACTGTTATTTTCTGCATCACTTTTTTGCTGGAGGAGAAAGAAAAAGAGGGAAAAAAAAGGGAACAGAATGTCTTTACAATAAATTACCATGATTCACTACCCAACACCTAAAAAGACCAAGAAAAGAGTTACCAAACAGTATGCAATCATCCATTTCCTGGCAGAAATAAAATGTCGGAATATACAGCAACAGCTAACAAACTTAATTACAGAGTAATGCAGGTTCAATGAGTGACTCGTGGCTGTGAGGTCATGTTCAGTAAACAGCAGTCCAGTAAGTTAAGTAGGTGCAGGGCGACATGGACTGGGTTTCAAGTGGGTAGGAGGTTTGTCTGTCTGTCTGTCTGTCTGTCTATGTGGCACATGGATCCAGCCTACTGAGCCTTGATAGAGTAGGGGTCAGGCTCTGCCTGGGGCTGCCTGGGCGTTGTCAGGGGCAAGGATTCAGCGCTACGCACTGCGGACTGACACCTTGCATATCTATGAGTGAGAGAGGTTAGAGGAGTCTTCATTTGGCCCAAAAGCTCATTTTCATGCCTTTCACGATGAAAGCCAAGCAGAAAACCCGCTGTCAGAGTAATGAGCTTTCTCGCTACCTCTCAGGCCAAGATGTGATCTGGGTGGCAGTGAGCCGGAACAGACAGGGCTCCAGTAGTGTGTGTGGGTGCGGCTATGTGCGAGTATAAATGCATTTGCTAGCGCTAGTACGCTATGCTTGTCTTAAGTGACAACAGGAGAGACCATAGACCATTTTAACAAGCATGGCAATCTCTGCTGAGGTGTAATACAACCTCTGTATGACTCATTGAATATCAATCTCCCTCAAAATTGTCCATGGCTGGTTTAGTCCATCGCTATACTTCTGGTTGCCTTAAACATTAATGAGATAGATTGCCTGTCAGATCTCAACAGCCTATCTTGACGGTTGGAATGGTTTCCCAGTAAAAATCTTGCACACAGAAAAATAACACTCCCCTTCTTACATCTGTAAGTGCTGGTTAGACTCCTTCACTGATTAACTCAGTTGTGATATACGCAGTGCCTCTTCCATCAGTCATTCATTTCGCCTTATAATTGTGAAACGATTTGAGGATCCATTCATAGGAAAACCAAACACTAACTGGGTTATAAGGATTGCGAGCCCTATGGGCCCGGATCAAAAGTAGCATACTATATAGTGAATTGGGTGCCATTTGGGATGCGACACTGTGTAATAACCAGGCCTGGACCTGACCATCAACAGGTGACCTACTTGTTTGGGTACTTGCGGAAGATGTCCTTGATGACCACGATGGCCTCCTGCACCACATAGTTGACCTTGGTCTGGATGAGGTCCAGCAGGGTGCTCACACAGCGCTCCGCTGATTGCTGACAGACAGACAGATGCTGTCAGCCAAACACAGAGCAGGCCAGAGAGACCCTACCAAAATCGGCATTATTCAGGCTTTCAATATTTATGGTGACAGTCATCTGGCTTGGTCATCACAAGCATGAAAAAGCCCCAACATTTCAAAGACATATATACTGCACATGCTGCACAGTAAACCCATGACACACATGCATTAGGCTAGCAGTAAAACAGTACAGTTAACATGAGGGTTTGCTGTATAGGACTTTAAAACATTATGTATATGACCTGTGTACAGTCGTGGCCAAAAGTTGAAAATGACAAATATTAATTTCCTAAATTTGCTGCTTCAGTGTCTATAGATATTGTCAGATGTTACTATGGAATAGTGAAGTATAATTACAAGCATTTCATGAGTGTCAAAGGCTTTTATTGACAATTACATGAAGTTGATGCAAAGAGTCAATATTTGCAGTGTTGACCCTTCTTTTTCAAGACCTCTGCAATCCGCCACTGGCATGCTGTCAATTAACTTCTGGGCCACATCCTGACTGATGGCAGCCCATTCTTGCATAATCAATGCTTGGAGTTTGTCAGAATTTGTGGGTTTTTGTTTAACCACCCGCCTCTTGAGGATTGACCACAAGTTCTCAATGGGATTAAGGTCTGGGGAGTTTCCTTGCCATGGACCCAAAATAGCGATGTTTTGTTCCCCAAGCCACTTAGCTATCACTTTTGCCTTATGGCAAGGTGCTCCACCATACTGGAAAAGGCATTGTTCGTCACCAAACTGTTCCTGGATGGTTGGGAGAAGTTGCTCTCGGAGGATGTGTTGGTACCATTCTTTATTCATGGCTGTGTTCTTAGGTCAAAATTGTGAGTGAGCCCACTCCCTTGGCTGAGGAGCATCCCCACACATGAATGGTCTCAGAATGCTTTACTGTTAGCATGATACAGGACTGATGGTAGCGCTCACCTTGTCTTCTCAGGACAAGCTTTTTTCCGGATGCCCCAAACAATCGGAAAGGGGATTCATCAGAGAAAAGGACTTTCCCCTCAGTCCTCAGCAGTCCAATCACTGTACCTTTTGCAGAATATCAGTCTGTCCCTGATGTTATTCCTGGAGAGAAGTGGCTTCTTTGATGCCCTTCTTGACACCAGGTCATCCTCCAAAAGTCTTCGCCTCACTGTGCGTGCAGATGCACTCACACCTGCCTGCTGCCATTCCTGAGCAAGCTCTGTACTGGTGGTGCCCCGATCACGCAGCTGAATCAACTTTAGGAGACAGTCCTGGCGCTTGCTGGACTTTCTTGGGCGACCTGAAGCCTTCTTCACAACAATTGAACCGCTCTCCTTGAAGTTCTTGATGATCCGATAAATGGTTGATTTAAGTGCAATCTTACTGGCAGCAATATCCTTGCCTGTGAAGCCCTTTTTGTGCAAAGCAATGATGACGGCACATGTTCCCTTGCAGGTACCATGGTTGACAGAGGAAGAACAATGATTCCAAGCACCACCCTCCTATTGAAGCTTCCAGTCTGTTTTTCAAATTCAATCCGCATGACAGAGTGATCTCCAGCCTTGTCCTCATCAACACTCACACCTGTGTTAACAAGAGAATCACTAACATGATGTCAGCTTGACCTTTTGTGGCAGGGCTGAAATGTTTTTTGGGGATTCAATGAATTTGCATGGCAAAGAAAGACTTTGCAATTAATTGCAATTCATCTGATCACTCTTCATAACATTCTGGAGTATATACAAATTGCCATCACACAAACTGAGGCAGCAGACTGTGAAAATTAATATTTGTGTCATTCTCAAAACTTTTGGTCACGACTGTACAGCTACAACTCCTTTCCCTCTCTCACCTCCACTTTGATGGCACAGCGGCCGATGGCTCGGACTGCCTTCCGCACAAAGTCCACATCCACCTCAGTGGCATACTCCTTCAGCTCTGCCAGCACCTAAAAAAAACACCAGCATGTGGTCACTGATACTGGCTTTCATCTTGTCTAGGAATCACATTACTGCTTGTCCAGGTTTCTTCCCAAATGATTACTTTTTTTTTTTTTATTAAAAAAAAAATCATGGCTTCTAAAGGTTCTAACTGTAACAGTAGTGTGTGTGTGGGTCACCTGGGCAATGTTAGCTTGAGATGCCAGGCGGATCATGATGTCCAGTTTCTCCAGCTTGACGTAGATGGGGTCGTTGTACTTCACAAAGAACACCTTCATCTCATGCTTCAGAATCTCTGGGCTGCACAGAGAAAAATGTATGATTGCCATCAACAGAACATTTATTTGTCAGTTCAATAACGGTGGAATTAGCAGAATACAGCCAACACATCCAAACTATTTAATGTGCCGAGGAATCACTGGTAACATCCCAAATGTCACTCTATTCCATATATAGTGCACTACCTTGGACCAGGGCCCAGGTCAAAATATGTGCACTATATAGGGCAAGGTTCTCCAACCCTGTTCCTGGAGAGCTACTGTCCTATAGGTTTTCATTCCAACCCTTATTTAGCGCACCTGATTCTAATAGTTGGTTGATAAGCAGAATCAGGTTAGTTACAACTGGGGTTTTAGTGAAAACCTACAGGAGGGTAGCTCTCCAGGAACAGGGTTAGAGAGCCCTGATATAGGGACGAGAGTGCTATTAGGACAGCACACACACTGAATAGCTGTATTAAGCTGCGACACTCATTTCTGTTGGTAGTCCCTCTATCCCTCCTACCGTTTCTGTACGATGAGGTTGATGTTCCTCAGGGCCACGTACTGCAGCTCGGGCTCTGCAGACAGCAGGGTGACCAGGGGCGGGGCCAGCTTCTTCAGCAGGGTGCCATAGTAGTCCAGGTCCTTAGGAAGCATCTCCATGAACTTCATCAGCACCTTGACCGCCGACAGCACCACCGCAGAGTTGGCATGGGACAGACGGGGGGTCACCCGCTCACAGATACTACAGAATGAGAGAGGGAGGGGAGGACAGAGATGAGACGAGTACAACTAGAGGGGAAGAGAGAGTGGGGAAATGTACACTTAATATACAGCAGATGGTCATGGACACTGACAGGGAGAATCAGTGTGTCAGATAAAGCAATAAACTAGGAGGCATCCGGTGCTTTCTGACCTCTGGGACTCGCGGTCATCGCGAGGGGTGTAGTTGGCCAGGCAGTCCAGAATGAAGATCTGACCCCACTCGGTGCACTCGTTGAGGGCCGTCAGCAGCTTGTTGATGGACTGGGGGTTCAGGTCCAGCAGGTTGCTGTTGGGGTGGGACTCTGCAATCTCAGACAGGGCTGCCACAGCATTTGCAACCACCTGAAAGAGAAAGAGAGGGCCAGAAAGTCAGCAAGTTAGACTGCAAGAGCACATATCTCATTGCAGCCCACTAGGTTAACAGAAGTCATTCATTGCCAAACAGTGAATGGCGGCCATGACACTTCCCCCACATCTGACCATTGTTTACGTCACAGAGAGCATTACAGGACCCTTTCAGCACTGTCTCTGGTGATCTACCCCAGGCCCCTGTGATCCACACCAGGCCCCTCTTGTATCCACCCCAGGCTTCTGTCCTTGCACCAGTGAGGACAAATATCAGCAGAAGAGGGCAATGTTCTTCCTGCCCCCAAGACCTGCCTCAAAGTTCTGAGCTGCTGATTCCAGAGAACTGGCATGCAACTCAAGAAGCAGCAGCGGATTGACCGGACGCTGTTTACGGAGCTCACAATTCATCACAATCCTTGCCCCGGTGGGGCGAAGACCAGAAGAGGGTGAGGTCCTTCTTGCCTGAGGCCTGCCTCAGAGAGTGCTGAGAGAGCTTGCGAGCAACTCTCAACAAGGAGCAGCAGCGTTGGATTGGGGGGGATCAAAGACTTGTTTGAGAGACACCAGACTAACGTCGGTCCAGTTTGAGCTGGCGGGGCAGCAGTAGATTGGCCAAACGCTGTGTACTATCGCCCGACCCCTTCTTTGCATGTCCACTGTGTGACATTTCTAACTAATCTGTAATTCACTCGAATCTGTGGCATGAATATATGCAATGCTTACAATTGTCTACAACAAAAGGGACATACAGACACTCCTTTAATTGTTATGGTCCCCTCTAACTTCAAAATGTTAATTGTGAACTGAAATTAACTGAACCGTGTTTTAAGAGCTACTGCAAGTCACTCTGAATAAGAACGTATGCTAAATGACTTAATGTAACCTCTCATTCTTGAAAAGTAGGACTTTAGCCCTAGAGCCAGTAGTCTAACCCAAGGTCAGGTAGTCTAGCAGGCTAGTCACCCTGCCATGGGAGCCTCACCATAGGGTTGGAGTCAGAGATGAGGTCCTTGAGGGTGTCTAGGAAGCCCTGGTCCTCCACCAGCTGGGCGTTGATGTCATGGAGCTTGGCCACACACACAGCTGCAGTCTTCCTCACGTAGGGGTCCTCGTCCTTCAGACATTTTCTCAGAGGCTCACACAGGTACTCAGTGATCTTGTCCACACGGATGCAGCCCATAGTACGCACAGCCAGGGCCCGGATCAGGGGGTTAGGGTCCTCACAGTCCTGAAGGGGGAGGAGAGTCTCTATGTTAGTTTTCACACACTGAGGAGTATTGAGATGTCACTACCAATCCTTTAACTTAACAGACAGTGAGAAAACCTTTTAGAGCAATAGGTCAGTACTGTTTGTCGGACCTGCCCTGGTTTTGTGCTTTACCTTGACGAAGGTGTTGACAGCCATGATGGCCATGTCTGGCTGGCTCTTGGCATAGTTCATCAGGTACAGGTAGACTAGCTTCTTCAGCTCCAGGTTGTCAGTCTGCATGCAGTTCACCACATCTGGAAACAGGGCACTGGGGTAGGGGGAGACATAGATCATGAGGGTCTATGAAATCAGCTACTAGTGAATTATAGGATCTCTATGTGGGAGCAGAGTCAGGATGGGCATAACAATTGACCACATTCTCAGAGATAACACAGTGCCATCTGAGGGTGGCAATGGACAATGTTATAGCACATCTTTTCACCATGGGTTTCTGACATATTCTAACAGGATTCACCTGACATCTTTCCCAACGGTCATGGAGGCAATGACCTTCTTCACAGCCTCCTTCTTCTTCTCCTTCTTATCGCTGTTCAGCTCAGCTTTCAGCTCAAAGATCTCTCCTGCGCACACATGAAAACGGAACATAACAGATCGCAGAAGTGTGTGTACGTGGAGTAGTCATGCATAATGCAGCAGATCAAGACTGGTGTATATAACCAGCCACTGTAGGGTACCCTGCATATAACCAGTCACAACATTAACACATTTATTATTATAGAGATTTGGTTGACATAGAACTGTTTAAACAGTTTGTGGTTGGGAGCCATTTTTTTTTCCTATAACATTTTCTAGGTCTCTGATTACACAACATTTGGATTAGTGCCTAAAAACAAGTCATGACTCATGACTAATATGACAAGAGTAGCCTAAAGCTGAGCTCTGAATAAAGGTTAACAATAAATAGGCCAAATTGAAATTCACTTCGGAAAGTAATAAGTTATAAGACCTTTCTTTGTAGTGGTGAAATACTTGGAGTCCGTCATCTTGGATCCAAATTGTCGGTTCTCCTGCAAGGGAAAAAGAGAGAAAGAAAAAGAGAAAAACAAGCACTGAAGTATTTTTTTCCTAAAAGGAGAGGGATCCACAAAGGAGACAGGAAACTGTAAAAGTGCAAGTGTAGGCAAAATAGGAGGACGTTCTTTCTTCCATCACTTGGACACTTGGCTGTGATGTTTTTCTATGAAATAACAATGGACAATGTGTAAAAACACATTGGTCGACTAAATAACAGCACATACTCAATCAGCCAGCCTGACTGATGGTGTCCTCTGGGGTCTACAGAATCTCAGTCTGCAGCCCTGCAGCGCACAGCACTATCCATTTCCTGTTGTTGAATTCCACTTTATCCTTTGTGAAAGGTCTTCCCAAAAAAACAAAAGAAACACTACTCTATACTAAAAAGCAACACTGAAAGTAGCAGGCTTTGAAAGTAAAAACGCTCTGAAAACAAAAGCATGTCTCTTATTTCACTGAACACCCCCAACTTTAGAACAATATGATGAGTTTTGGCAATGTGTCTCACATGTTGATGCGAAATGAATGGTGCTGTAGCAGTCAGTGCATTGAATCCATTTCATCCATCATCATTAACACCCAGTATTAATACTTTTTTTTCTGCACAAGGTAGCTCTATAGACATCAATGTAGACTTAGACTGTATGAACAATAAAATAAAATAAATGCCACTACTACAACCATGTTATCACACCCTGCTCCCACAGTGATAATGCAGAGAGCACAATGCCTGTTGAGAGGCCGTCTGGATGGGCAAAGAGAACAATGACAGGTGGAAGAAAAATGTTGCTGCCCACCTCCCTGTCACTGGCTGGACAAGTTTCTAAATTGCAGTGCTGTGTGGTGGTGGTGGTGGTTCATTTGACAGGACCCCCAAATTCCCTGGGACTAAAAGTCACTACTCTGAGATTAGATGTAGGTCAAACCATGATAGAGTAATGTTAGCTAAAATGTTATAGTTTGAGGTGCATGAATAAAATGGTGTAGGAACTGTGTTAGTACAGCATCATGACCACCAGATCTGTGGCCCTTTGGGAACAAATATATGAACTGAGTATGCTCACAGTAAGGCCTAATTGCTGTGTTATGGCAATAACTGGCAGTCAACAGCCAGCTGTCATAATGCAAATGTTGCCTCAACACAGACTGCCTTTGCATCGAACGTTAGCATTAAGTCAGTTATTCACCAAAGATACAAGTTGCTGTAAATGAATCACTATTTTTTAACAACTAGTTAGCTAGTTTTCAAAGGTTTAGTAAAGGAGCTGAGACTGACAAACAATGCGTGGCATCTGACAGCGAACAGGAGCCATTCGACAGCTGTCAAAATCAAGCGTTTGACCGATTGTTATTAACTAACTAGGTTGCTAATAATGTTAGCTAGATGGCACGCTAGCTGCTTAGCTACAACCAATGCTAGTTTAATTAACCCGGGGCCATAAGAACATATTGAAATACCCTGTAAATTAGCTACTTATGTGGATAATGTACAATGTTAAAAGCCCTTGCAAAATATGATCATCATAACTAACTAGTTACACATTTTCACACTTCCTCATTGTGATTACTAACATTAGCCAACATTTAGCTAGCTTGCCAGAATGGTTAGCATTACCTCGGCTCTGCTCTCATTCACCTCAAAAGCTAATTTGTATCAAGACAAATGTAATGGCACAAATTTGATTTTAAAAATAGTTATCTTTCTAACTTCGATTGATCACTCACGCATAATTGATTAGCCCACTCCATGTTTGTTTGCTGAATGAACCTGATGCTCAACGACTGTACAACTAGCTAGCTAGCTGATGCTCTGCAGTCTGGCAAAAGAAATGACCTTCTAATGTAGGGGCTTAAGGAAGCATTTGCCGGGATAGTTAAGCTCTTAATCTATCGAACTATTTTCAAATCCAACAGCACAGAATTAACGTACCTACTGAAGTTAAAATTAGACACGACACAGAGTAAAACGGAACATAACATCGACAGACAGCTTACCGTGGCAAAGTGTGTTTAATTTGTCCTGGCTTCGTTCGTTCCCACCCACTTGAATATCGCCATCATATGTTGTTTTTTCACTTCCGACTTCCGTAATAAGGTTATTTGGGGGTAATAAGTGTTTTGGGGATTCTGGATGACCAGACAGCTAGCAACAATTACAATAAGCTGTCATGTGAGGAATCGTAGGTGGCTTGTTTCATCTTGTTCTTTTTTAACTTGGCAAGTAAGTTAAGAACAAATGCTTATTTAGAATGACACCTGGGAACAGTGGGTTAACTGCCTGTTCAGGGGCAGAACGACAGATCTTTACCGTGTCAGCTCAGGGATTCAATCTAGCAACCTAGGCTACCTGCCACTCCAACATGATACCATGTCTCGTTTTGAGGTGTTTTCATTGATGTCATGTCTATTTTAAAATGGCTAATATGCACTAGCTAGCTAACCATCAGCTGTAACAATGTATTTGAGAGACAAGTGCACATTTATTCATGTTTTCAATTTTATTTATTTAACTAGGAAAGTCAGTTAAGAACAAATTCTTATTTTTAATGACGGCCTAGGAACAGTGGGTTAATTGCCTGTTCAGGGGCAGAACGACAGATTTGTACCTTGTCAGGTCGGGGATTTGAACTTGCAACCTTTCGGTTACTCTAACCACTAGGCTACCCTGCCGGCCCAATAAACATTGGAGATAAATTGTTGACATGTAAACTATATTTTAAGCCAAACCCATCTGTTTTACCCCATAGTTGGGTATGCATTGGTTTGTAGCCAAACTACCAACCCATCTATATGAACATGACTCATTTGGTGAGAATAATATCTTTCTTCAATTAACTAGGATATCAGATCACTATTTTCACATGATATACACTGAACAAAAATATACACGCAACATGTAAAGTGTTGGTCCCATGTTTCATGAGCTGAAATAAAATATCCCAGACATTTTCCATATGCACAAAAAGCTTATTTCTCTCTACTTGTGTGTACTTTGCCAAGATAATCCATCCACCTGACAGGTGTGGCATATCAAGAAGCTGATTATACAACATGACAATGCTGGGGACAATAAAAGGCCACTCTAAAATGTGCAGTTTTGTCACACAATGTCACATGTCTTAAGTTTTGAGGGAGTGTGGAATTGGCATGCTGACTGCAGGAATGTCCACCAGCGCTAGCTTTTGCCAGATAATTTTATGTTAATTTCTCTACCATAATCTGCCTCTAACATCGTTTTACGGCCTCATAACATCAGACCACGTGTATGGTGTTATGTGGGTGAGCGGTTTGCTCATGTCAACGTTATGAACAGAGTGCCCCATGGTGGCGGTGGGGTTATGGTATGGGCAGGCATGAACTATGGACAACAAACACAATTGCATTTTATCGATGGCAATTTGAATGCACAGAGATACCATGACGAGATCCTGAGGCCCATTGTCTTTCCATTCATCCGGGGCCGTCACCTCAGGTTTCAGCATGATAATCCACAGCCCCATGTGGCAAGGATCTGTACACAATTCCTGGAAGCTGAAAATGTCCCAGTTCTTCCATGGCCTGCATACTCACCAGACATGTCACCCATTGGGCATGTTTGGGATGCTCTAGATCGACGTGTACGACAGCGTGTTCCAGTTCCCGCCAATATCCAGCAACTTTCGCAAAGCCATTGAAGAGGAGTGGGACAACATTCCACAGGCCACAGTCAACAGCCTGATCAATGCAAAGGAGATGCGTCGTGCTGCATGAGGCAAATGGTGGTCACCAGATACTGACTGGTTTTCTGATCAATTCTGATCCTACTTATTTTAAGGCATCTGTGACCAACCGATGCATATCTGTATTTCCAGTCATGTGAAATCCATAGATTAGGGCCTAATTTATTTCAATTTACTGATTTCCTTGTAAGAACTGTAACTCAGTAAAATCTTTGAAATTGTTGCATGTTGCGTTAGTATTTTTGTTCAGTATAGACCAATCAGTCCATTTTCTTGAACAACTAGATATATGCCCAAACTGAGATGGAGCCTGATCACAGTATGATTTAAAAATATGGGGAAAAAATGATCTGGATAACAAATCTCTCCCTCACACATACACATATCGCACTGAGCACGGACCGACACCGAAGTTTCTTGGATGTCTTTTTTCAGTCTTGTCTATGATTGGTTCAGATTTGATCTAGTCTGGTCCACACCAAATCTGAACCGATCTTAGATGTCTGTTTGGTTCAGATTTAGTCCAGTCTGGACCGGCCTTGATTTGGCTCAACAATAGATGTCTATGTTTGGTCCAGTCCAGACTTGAGTTGGCCTAAACATAGACATCTATGATTGGTTCAGATTTGATCTGGTCCAGACAGCACATACAATACAGCAGAGTACAGTACATTAAAGAAAATACAGTAGAGGACAGTATAATATCATACTGAAATGTACTCTACTGAATTAAACCCACCTGAATTCAACTACTGTCCTGTACAATACTACTCTGCTCTACAGTACTGAACTGTGCCTTAGTGTTCAAACTTGTGAAACATAGCCTACACATCTATGACTCGTTCAGATTTGGTAGTTGTTTTGGGGGCCGAGCGTATTAGAATTATACCCAGCAAGCTTTGCAAGGGTTTTTTACATTTCGGTCATTCAGCGGATGCTTTTATCCAGAGTGACGTACAGTCAGTGCATTCAACTAAGGTATACAGTGCATTCGGAAACTATTCAGACCCCTTGACTTTCTCCACATTTTGTTACGTTACAGCCTTATTCTAAAATTGATTAAATTGTTTTCCCGACCTCAATCTACACACAATACCCTATAATGACAAAGCAAAAACAGGTTTTTAGAAATGTTTGCAGATTTATTAAAAACTAAAATATGATATTTACATAAGTACTCAGACCCTTTACTCAGTACTTTGTTAAAGCACCTTTGGCAGCGATTACAGCCTCAAGTCTTCTTGGGTAAGACACTTCTCTGCAGATCCTCTCAAGCTCTGTCAGGTTGGATGGGAGCGTCGCTGCACAGCTATTTTCAGGTCTCTCCAGAGATGTTTGATCGGTTTCAAGTCCGGATTCTGGCTGGGACACTCAAGGATATTCTCTCTTTCTTTCTTTCTCTCGGAGGACCTGAGCCCTAGGACCATGCCTCAGGACTACCTGACATGATGACTCCTTGCTGTCCCCAGTCCACCTGGCCGTGCTGCTGCTCCAGTTTCAACTGTTCTGCCTTATTATTATTGGACCATGCTGGTCATTTATGAACATTTGAACATCTTGGCCATGTTCTGTTATAATCTCCACCCGACACAGCCAGAAGAGGACTGGCCACCCCACATAGCCTGGTTCCTCTCTAGGTTTCTTCCTAGGTTTTGGCCTTTCTAGGGAGTTTTTCCTTGCCACCGTGCTTCTACACCTGCATTGCTTGCTGTTTGGGGTTTTAGGCTGGGTTTCTGTACAGCACTTTGAGATATCAGCTGATGTACGAAGGGCTATATAAATAAATTTGATTTGATTTGATTTGATTTGAAGGACATGTCCCAAAGCCACACCTGCACTGTCTTGGCTGTGTGCTTAGGGTCGTTGTCCTGTTGGAAGGTGAACCTTCACCCCAATCTGAGATCCTGAGCGCTCTGGAGCAGGTTTATCAAGGATCGCCCTGTACTTTTCTGTAAATCCTTCCCTCAATCCTGCCTAGTCTCCCAGTCCCTGCTGCTGAAAAACATCCCCACAGCATGATGCTGCCACCACCATAGGGATGGAGCCAGGTTTCCTCCAGACGTGACACTTGGCATTCAGGGCAAAGAGTTAAATCTTGATTTCATCAGACTGGATAATCTTGTTTCTCATGGTCTGAGAGTCCTTGAGGTGCCTTTTGGCAAACTCCAACCAGACTGTCATGTGCCTTTTACTGAGGAGTGGCTTCCGTCTGGCCTCTCTACCATAAAGGCCTGATTGGTGGAGTGTTGCATTGACGGTTGTCCTTCTGGAAGGTTCTCCCATCTCCACAGACGAACTCTGTAGATCTGTCAGAGTGACCATCAGGTTCTTGGTCACCTCCTTGACCAAGTCCCTTCTCCCCCGATTTCTCAGTTTGGCCGGGTGGACAGCTCTTGGAAGAATCTGTGGTTCCAAACTTCTTTCATTTAAGAAAGATAGAGACCACTGTGTTCTTGGAGACCTTCAATGCTGCAGACATGTTTGGTACCCTTCCCCAGATCTGTGCCTCGACACAATCCTGTCTCAGAGCTCTATGGACAATTCCTTCAACCTCATTTCTTGGTTTTTGCTCTGACATGCACTGTCAACTGTGGGACCTTATATAAACAGGTGTATGCATTTCCACAAATCATGTCCAATCAATTGAATTTACCACTGTTGGACTCCAATTTGTAGAAACATCTCAAGTGTTTACAGCTCTCGTCGAAAGGAGTGGACCAAAGCGCAGCGTGGAAAGTGTTCATGATTTTTATTTTCAAAAAAGACAAAAAAAAAAAAAAATAACCAAAGTGAAAGCGCACAGTTCTGTCAGGTACAGACACTAAATAGAAAACATGATCCCACAAAACCCAAATGGAAAATTACAACATATATGATCCCCAATCAGAGACAACGTAGACAGCTGCCCCTGATTGGGAACCACATTCAGCCAAACACAAAGAAAAATAAAAAATAGAATTTCCCACCCGAGTCACACCCGGAACTAGAAACACAAGCATTTCTCTACACTCGCATTAACATCTGCTAACCATGTGTATGTGACAAATACATTTGATTTGATTTTTACATAGAGAATAATAAGGATCTCTAAGGTCAGGGCGTGACATCAAGAATGGTCAATGGAAATTGGATGCACCTGAGCTCAATTTCGAGGGCCCATAGCAAAGGCTCTGAATACATATGTAAATAAGGTATTTCTGTTTTTTATTTGCAATACATTTTCAAAAATTTCTAAACAGTTTTTGCTCTGTCATTCTGGATGGTGTATTATGTATAGATTGATTAAATGAAATATATTTTCTTCATCAATTTTAAAATAAGGCTGTAACGTAACAAAATGTGGAACAAGTCAAGAGGTCTGAATACTTTCCTAATGCACTGTATAAACAACAACATATCACAATCATAACAAGAACAAAAACATTTCTGTAACCATTACTGAGAATGTTATTGTAGTTGAAGTGGTATTGGTTTATTTTATAGGCTGGACTACTTTGAACAACTTTGCTGCCAGTTTAAAAGCTTTGGGAAAAGCTAACATAAGTGCACGTGACAGATGGGAGCGATAGTAAATATTATGTAGCAATCTTCAATTGGTTCCTATTTCCATATTGCGTTCCTATATTAAATGGATTAAAAAAACACGATTTTGATATAATGCTTACTTCATTGACAATGTATGTGCAGTTGAAATTTGGCCATAGAATCAAGGACAATAAAATATGTCATCTTCTGGAAGAAAAAAAATATTTTCAACGTCCAGGAAATAATTATTTTCATCATCCGGAAATTATGTATTTTCTATGGAATGCCGTTTGGGTCTTTGCGTGTCAAAAAAGATACACGTCAAATAATTTGACACGTCAGCAAGCCAAGCTTTACCACTACTATCAACAGCACTGTCAAATATGTACAAAAAAGTATTCAAACACCGGCCACGAACGATGTATTTACATTACCGCGTTGGTAATAAAGCATTATTTGTTCGACGGCAACGTCTGGGGTAAGTTAGCTAGCACCAATACAATCAGACTGAAAACAATGACAAGTAGAAACTGGTGAGGCTCGACAGGACCGAGTTATGTGTTGTGAAGCTAGCCGCAATAAGGATTAGGCACAATCGTGGAATTTGCGGTTTTCCTTCAAAATAAAAGTACCTATTTGAAAGTGCTGCATTAGGTTACAATTGATGAAATCATGCCATATTTAGACTAGATAATGTTTAAACAAGGTTGTGACATGAAATACGGGGGATAGTGTAATCAATGTGTAATAATTACGTAAAACATTTATGAACGCGTTAAATTATTGTGTGACGTGCAGTCATATTCAGGTCCTGATTGGTCAACAAGCTTATTTGACATGTAAAAAAGTGTTATTTGACGTGTATATTTTTTGACCCGCAAAGACCCAAACGGCGTTCCATAATTTTCTGGCTAAATCGGAACCTAAAATGAACCTAACTTCAACGTCTGGAAAATACGTATTTTAAACATTTTTTTACTGGGGACACATGTAACGGATGTGAAACGGCTAGCTAGTTAGCGGTGGTGCGCCCTAAATAGCGTTTCAATCGGTGACGTCACTTGCTCTGAGACCTTGAAGTAGTGTTTCCCCTTGCTCTGCAAGGGCCGTGGCTTTTGTGGAGCGATGGGTAACGATGCTTCGTGGGTGACTGTTGTTGATAATATGCAGAGGGTCCCTGGTTCGCGCCCGGGTATGGGCGAGGGGATGATCTAAAGTTATAATGTCACACACACATGCAGCACGTATAAAACTATGGAAGTATGAAAACGCTTCTCCCTTCATTCTCTTTATCTTCTCTGGAGTTTTACGGTGGTTTGCACGTAGGCTATATAGACTTTCTAGTTTCATTTAAAAAGATGATTCTAACCTCAGTCAATACTGGAATAATTAGAGGTCTTTTCACCATAATTTCACTACACTGAAAGTTGTAATAAATCAACAACAAAACATGCAGTTAATAAAAGACCATACAAAATGTATAAACAAAATCAAAGGAACATATTTTATTACAAGAACAACTTGACAGCAATTCATTTTCAAGGAACCAATGAAGTCTTGGTATTGCAGTATTGCTATTTAATACAGACAAATTCCACAATGTCAAGCACTCTTCAGTACATTTATTAAGTCATTGTTTGATAGAAGATAACATCCGCAAATAACGCTTAAACACTGAAATAAATTCAAATGAACATTCAAAATGTATGTTATGATCAGTTTCATTTCATTACCTTGTGTTATGCCATTTAGACATAGATAAAAAGGGAGATCAAAAGAGAGAGAGAGAGAAAGTTCTGGAATTTACAAAGCAGCATTTGACAAACAAAAACCAAGCATGTAGAGATGACATGCAACTTTGCACACTAAGATAAAAAAAAAATTGCAATCATAGTTGAATTGACAAATTCAATCATTGGCCTATGGTTTTCTTAATGTCACAAACATGTAAAACTACTTGTAAAACCTGTCACCTGCTAACCCATCATGCATGTTTTAATATTTTAAACATATTACATAATTGAACAATTTAATTGAAAATAAAACACATATAGATATCTTTTTTTAAGACCGCTACACGTAAAAGCAATGAAATGAAAAGGTTGATCAGCTTCTCATTGGTCAGAGAAGAGAGAAAATGTACGTTGGCTAATAATGCAAACAGAGCCTTTATGGCAGTGGAGGTTTAAATATGTTGGAACTGTATCTTTGAGCAGTTAAAAGCCTAGGCTGTGTGTAGGTTGGCTCATTCCTGTGTAGTCATCAACAAAACCTTTGACCCTCTTGGATTGGCTATATTCATTGCTGGAGTGTTCCCTTTATATGGCAAATAAATTCAGATTCTGGATCTTTTAAAAGCATAACAGTTTCTGCTGTATTGTCTATTTGGTTGATGTGTGGACATTAATTGGCAAGATAAAACATGTTAAAAGCAAATCTTTTAACAATCAAAATCCCCAAGTCAAAGACAAAAACACATGAAAGCTTCCTCAGAAATGGTCTCAACTGTCTGCAGTTGGAACCTTGTGCATTACTAAACTATGGGCTCTGGCTAAAACCATTAGGATAATCGTGAACCACAGTTCTAACACCATTTTTTCATGTATTCTTTATAACTTATTTTGGGCTCTCACTGGCATTAGATTCTACATCCAGTGTTGTTTCTCACTTAGAGCCCCATCCGTCACTCGAGACCAATTCATAAATAAACAAGACCAACAACATCCCTCCCTGCTTTTCTTCAACTCTACCTACATTCCCATTGACACCTGGTACATAATCCTATACAGAATGTACACTTCGATTCAGTTTACTGAAAGACACACAAACAAACTCTTTCCACTCGGCTTGTGCCATCCATTTACTGAAAACCCACTGCAGCACAGTCCCTGTCATTCCACTGTAAAACCATTCATAGCAGTCTTACACGCACTACAACCCTGTTAAAGTGCCAACACCACAGTCATATCCCTGCCCTGCTCTGTAATTGATAATACCAATAAGGCAAGAGTCTATAGCGGGACAGACATATCCATTACACTATCTATTACTCATGTCCATTCCCCAGATTAAAAAAAAACATTCAAGAAAAACCTACACATATTCTTAAGTCATTTCAATAAACCACACAATACATCACGATCAACAATCTGCTCCAAACCAGTCTAGCAAACTCAATCTGTGAAGGAATTTCATTCAAATGAGACCATCTTTTTTCAACCACTAGATGTCACTGAATATCCTTTGATGAGAGAGTGGTTTGTCTGTATCTATCATACAAATCCATTGCAAATAATATGCTGCTTTTTATTTCATGTTTTTGGACAATTCTACATTGAGAGAAAAACTGATGGTGATGGAAATGAATTCACACTCAAGAGTGAATGGGTGTTGTTGGGCACCAACGTTCTCAAACCACACTCACACATTTTAAGGCCAAGGGAATTGTCAAGGCATTTCCAACAGCAATATTGCATAGCTAAGGCAGCATAAAACCCCATACAGTGAATATTTACACATTTCATAATTCATTTTTGTTATATACACTATACCCACATCTTTATGCAAGTATACATATACATGTACAGTGGCAGGAAAAAGTATGTGAACCCTTTGGAATTACCTGGATTTCTGCATAAATTGGTCAAGAAATTTGATCTGATCTTCATCGAAGTCACAACAATAGACAAATACAGTATGCTTAAACTAATAACACACAAACAATTATACGTTTTCATGTCTTTATTGAACACCACGTGTAAACATTCACAGTGCAGGGTGGGAAAAGTATGTGAACCCTTGGATTTAATAACTGGTTGACCCTCCTTTAGTAGCAATAAACTCAACCAAATGTTTTCTGTAGTTGCGGATCAGACTTGCACATCGGTCAGGAGGAATTTTGGACCATTCCTTTTTACAAAACTGTTTCTGCTCCACAATATTCTTGGGATGTCTGGTGTGAACTGGTCTCGAGGTCATGCCACAGCATCTCAATCGGTTTGAGGTCAGGACTCTGACTGGGCCACTCCAGAAGGCGTATTTTCTTCTGTTGAAGCCATTCTGTTGTTGATTTACTTCTGTGTTTTGGGTCGTTGTCCTGTTGCATCACCCAACTTCTGTTGAGCTTCAATTGGCGGACAGATAGCCTAACATTCTCCTGCAAAATGTCTTGATAAACATGGGAATTCATTTTTCTGTCAATGATACTGTAGCAAGCTGTCCAGGCTCTGAGGCCTGGTGTGCTGTGCCCTTTTTTCTCCACACAGTGCTGTGTGTTCCCTCTAAACAACTCAACTTTAGTTTAATCTGTCCACAGAACTACTGGAACATTCAGGTGCTCTTTTGCATACTTCAGATGTGCAACAATGTTTTTTTTTGGACACCAGTGGCTTCTTCCGTGGGGTCCTCCCTTGAACACCATTCTTGTTTAGTGTTTTACATATCGTAGACTCGTCAACAGAGATGTTAGCATGTTCCAGAAATGTCAGTAAGTCTTTAGCTGACACTCTAGGATTCTTCTTAACCTCATTAACCATTCTGTGCTGTGCTCTTCCATTCATCTTTGCAGGAAAGCCACTCCTAAGGAGAGTAGCAACAGTGCTGAACTTTCTCCATTCATAGACAATTTGTCTTACTGTGGACTGATGAACATCAAGGCTTTTAGAGATACTTTTGTAACCCTTTCCAGCTTTATACAAGTCAACAATTCTTAATCTTGGGTCTTCTGAGATCTCTTTTGTTCGAGGCATGGTTCACATCAGGCAACGCTTCATGTGAATAGCAAACTCACTTTCTGTGAGTGTTTTTTATATTGCAGAGCAGCTCTAACCAACATCTCCAATCTCATTGATTGGACTCCTGGTTATCGGAGTCCTGACTCCAATTAGCTTTTGGAGAAGTCATTAGCCTAGGGGTTCACATACTTTTTCCAACCTACACTGTGAATGTTTAAATGATGTATTCAATATAGACAAGAAAAATACAATAATTTGTGTATTATTAGTTTAAGCACACTGTGTTTGTCTATTGTTGTGACTTAACAGGAAGATCAGATACAATTGTTATGACCAATTTATGTAGAAATCCAGGTAATTCCAAAGGGTTCACATACTTTTTCTTGCAACTGTATATACACATGTACACATTTATGCATATTCATCCACTTTTGTATACATATTTAAGTGCTGATTTCCAAGTTCAGATAACTCTTGATCATTGGAAGTATTCAACATTGCTGTTTCAGTGACAATGACACATAATCATCTTACTCTTACCCCAAACTGCAGTTAACACATAGAAAATGCTTTGTATATTTTCACACTTAAAGCTCAAAAAACAGACATCACTCAATCATGGCCATCTGGATTGGCGGTGAGAAAGTGACATCATACATGTATGGCAATGAACAACTCAGGATGCAGGGGGTTGGTGGCGGAAGGTGAGTAGCAGTGCACATATGGAATATGTACTGTGTATAAAGTCCAAAAGACTGTTATTTGCGAACATTGTAAAGTATCGTAATTGTTTTATATATGAGTCCAATACAGATTATATCTGTAAAGATGTCCACAAAAGGGGGGTAACTAGCAGAGGGTGAGTGGCAGTATGGAGAATGAGAGCAAGAAAGTATATTTTACAGCGCGGCTTGCCTCACCAGTATTTTAACAATCAAAGCGGACAGAGATGCTGTGGCATACACTGTCCACTAGAGGGAGCCAGTCCAGTTGACTTGATGGCGCTTGTGATTCACTGCTCCTGCCTGGGGTTCTTTCCTCTTCCTCAGCCCTGGCACTTCTTCATGCCCCTCAGCGATGCATATGACAGCACATATGTTTTCTCTCTCTCTCGCTCTCTGTATGGCAGCAAAACATGGGGCTTTCAAGACAGCTGCCTGCCTTGTATTAGACACTTTATGATTCATCAAAACATCCCCATAAATACAAAGAAACCATTCAACTTAAACAATAGCCTTAGATTCTGGATTGCTCCTTTTGAAATAAATAATTTGGTTTTGAGTGCAAAGAATAGAATGGGATAGTGAAACCCTGACCAATATAGACAGGAAAGGGCCTAAGTGACTAAAAGAATGAGTGAGTGAGTGTGCGTGCGACTGTGACATGTTCTATAAAAATAGTCTGCAGCCCGGTTTCCAGTCTTTTAGACAGTAGTCAGTTTTAATTTGACAACAAACTGTTCTATATCAGCATCATCGTGATGAGTAAGTTGTGTGTTACATCCAGGCCTCAGTGTCCAGGCCGCTCCCTGACTCTACGGAGTAGGTGCAGTCCCTGCTTCCCATGGCGGTGGAGCATGACTGGGGGTGGATTAGGTCGCCGAAGGCCTGGTGCAGGGCCTTGCGTGAGACTGGGTGGCCGTTGGAATGTGAGCTCTGAGGGGACTGTGGAGGAGTAGGGGTATGGAGAGGTGTGAGGTTGCCCATGGCCTGCAGGTCTCTGTAGCTGACTGGGGTGGGGATACGTGACGGGCTGTTCTCTGGCCGGTTGTCTGTACGGGGCCTGACTCTCGGCCTCAGCTTGAGCTTGTAGATGGAGGGCATCCTGTCAGCCTTCTTACCTACCCTCTTCGGCCGGAGGACCACACCTCCATCAACAGCATCCCTATTGGCTAGGGGAGGAGGTGGAGGAGGAGAGGACTCTGAGCGTGATTCACTCAGGCTGAAGCACATGGAGGAGCTTTCACTGGAGGAGTCTTCCTGGAAGGAGCAGTCCTCAGAGGGGGGAAGGGGGATGGGTGAGGGACAAGACTCTGGGGGAAGGAGGTCCTCGTTGGGGTCTCCATCCTCCAGGTCATAGGGGAGGCTTGGTTGTTGATCCTCCAGAGGGACGTCTCCCTCAGGCCCTGAGCCCCAGCCCAGCTGACCCTGCTGGCTCTCCATCAGCACCTCTGCTGGAGCACCACTGACATGGCCCACATTCATGCTCCTGGGGTTGAAAGGAAGTTGTGAAGGGGTATGGCTGAGAGCTATGCCCAGCTCTGAGTCTCTCTGGCCAGGGAAAGAGGACAGGAGCTCCCCTTCCTCCATGGAACTGGAGATGGCAGGGAGCTTCCTGAGACCTCCACCTCGCCCGCTCCAGCGCACTGGTTCTGTGTGCCCACCGTTAGATAATCCGCCCGGGCTATGGCCATGCAGTGGGACCAGGGTATTCTCTAGTCTTCCACAGGAATGTGGGTTAGTTCTCTTGGACTCCCGGAGGTCAGGCAGAGCTCCTACCTTCCCCCCCACGTTGATTGAGGAGGTGGAGGAGTTGGAGGAGGAGTAGGCTGAGTCAGTAACGTTAGGGTCAGCAGAGGCAGGTGTTGGGAGGTTTTGGGTCCCAACCCCCTGTTGTGGATGTGAGGAGGCGGGCAGATGAAGGCTGCCTCCCCCTTTTGGTCTACTGGGCCCCACTTTGCCCTGCCCTGTGTTAGCCAGGAACTCAGCCTCGAAGCTGCGGTACAGGTCCTGCTCCTTCTGGGGGTCCAGATTGGGCAGCATCTGGAACTTATAGCCTAGCCCCTCCTCCTCGGGCTCCTGTCGCTCAGAGCCGGCCAACCCCCTGTGGCCATGCCCATTGGAGCGAGGGCCGTGGGAGGTTCGAGGGGAGCGGGGTCCATGCCCATGGTAGTGAGGGGAGCGGGGGGAAGTGGAGTGTGGAGAGCGTCGGCCTGCCTGGGAGACTGGGGGCAGCAGCCTACTCTTCCCTACTGAGGGGGAGCGTGGAGCGGGGGGCCTGGGAGCCACCATAGTCTTCTTACTGGGGCTGCTGCTCTGAAGTCCTTTGATAGGCGAATTAGAGCAGGAGGACGATTGTCTCCTGGAGAAACCTCCACTGATTCTGGGGGAGGCAGGGGGTAGTTGTTTGGCCCTCAGCTCCTCTCTTCTGTCAGAGGATGGGGGCTGAGAGGCCCCGTGACGGGGACAGGATCCAGGGCTGGCATCGTTGGTTCGACTCCGGCTGGGCATCTTCCCCTGGCTGTGGGAACGCGGGGCCTGGAGCCTGCGGGGGCCTTCGGGCCCCAGAGAGCGGCCCCTGTCCCCACGACTGGTCCTGAGCCCGTCAGAGGGGCCCTGTGGGGGGCTGGGTTTGAGGATGGTGGCAGGGGCAGGGCGTTCCCGAGAGTGGCTGCGTGCGCGGGGCATTGGGGGGCACAGGGCTGGGATCTGACCTCCTCCTCCTCCAGGCCTTTCGATCAAATGCTTCCCCTCCTTCCTGTTGACCAGCAGGACCACCTCCTCTCCGGAGCGACGGGTGCCTCCCAGAGAGAAGCGGCCTCCACCTGCCCCTCCTCCTCCCTTAGAGGAGGCTGTAGAGGAGTCGCTGTCCCCTGATAGACGGCGGGTCACTGGCATCAATGACGAGTCCTTAGACCTGCAGAACACAGAGCGAGGAATACAGACAGAGTTATTTATAGTTATCTTTGATTTATTTCTGGCCTTAGTACATTTTATCATTGGAATAAAATAAATATCACATTATCCCACACTATAACTTTTTGAACATTCATAACACTTTGAGAAAAACAACATGCTCAGAGCCCATTTTCCATCCGAGCACCAAAGTGTCTGTGCGTCTGCCTCCCCCCCACTCCCCTGGCCCAGGACAAGTTTACAGTAAACACCATCCACCTCCAGTCCATGATGGGACCTGTGACCTTCAGGGATCATGAGGATCATGCTGCCTACCTTGACTGACACATGTAGGGCTTGGTGCTTCTCGGAAACACTGGGCTGGATCAGGCTCAGGGATTACAGGGAAGATGAGAGCAAGTGGGGGCAGGATTATAGGCCTTGTGGATTTACTGACCCCACACACCCTCAGAGAGCGCTGCCTGCACTCCCAGAGCTCACCACACCACTCCACTGTCACACACCAGTGGGCCCCTCAGGACAATTTACCATCCGAGACAGGATACCATTGACATACAGTAAGATAGGAACACAATCAGTAGAGCTCTGTAGCAGTAGCCACAACAGCAACATGATAGACATGTGCTCTCTGGCAATATCCTGCATTAAACATTAACTTTATCCGCTTTCTTTATTGACATTCTTTAGGCAACCACTTCTATAATGCTCTGTGAAACCATAGCAAACAACCAAGAAATTATTATTGCACATTATAGAAACAGGGCTCAATAACTATGAGTGACCAGATTTGACATTTTTATAAAATGGACTTTGCCATTTAAAAATAATTACTTAGTCAAACAAATATTGACTTTGGAATGACAGCATTCTGAAGGCTTGAAATAACGAAGCACATGGGGTTTTCCCTCCAGATTAGCCCACCTGAGACCTACTTCCTGGGGGAGCAACAGGGTCTGGGGGGTCGACATTCAGATTAAACCTTATCTAGTCTGGTGCATTTGGAGGTTGCTGACCCTGAAGGGGTTTAATTAACCTGTACCAGGGCCTGTTGCCATGACGCCATCACTCACTCCGGATACTCAACCACTCATTGGCCGTGAGCCAAATTAAACAAGCCCATAGGCTTTCATCGTCTTGATCATTGGCCTCTTCACACACTGACGTATGAGGGAGGTATGTAAAGACCAACAACACTCAATGTACCTTATGTGGAGAGCTGAAGGATTTCACTCTCTTTACTAACCAGAAAAGTTTTATAGGCCATAAAATACCAACACTCTGACTGTCGTGTCATTTCCGTGAGAGAAAGCAGCAAAGGGGAGAGATGTGTTTTTCCTCCAGTACAGTCAACAAGCACCCTAATTCTATCTATCAGCCCTGGGCCTTGGAAAGAGAGAACAGAAACATCAACAACTGCAACACTGTTGGATGTTGAATCCCATCTAAATTCAGGCAGTCATTAGTGTAATTAATGGAGCCATAAGAAAGGAGGGAGAAGAAGGGTCGAGGGAGGGGGGGGAGGGGGGGTGACAGCAGCAATCAAGGTGTGTTCCAGTCTGGCCACCAGGAGGCAGAGTGGTATGGCTGGTAGGGCAGGACTGTGTCAGCGCAATGTCACATTAGATTATGAAAATCTGCTTTGTGTAATCTGTCGCTTCCTAGTTTTGTGTGCTGTGTTTGTGTGTGTGCTGTGTTTGTGTGTGGATGGGTGGGTGGTGAAAAGTGGATCAGTGCTGGTGATGAAGTGTCATTAGCACAACACAACTCACTTGAGAGGGTTGAAGTGTCGAGGTTCTGAGCGGTCCCGTGGTGGCCGTGGTAGCAGGGGGGTGCGTCCTGCGTTGGAGTCGAGCTCCGTGGGGAGGGAGGGGTGGTGGGAGCGGCCAGGCCGGGTGGACGAGGGGGCACACAGAGGCTCCAGGCCCTGGGAACGTCTGTCAGGCGGCTTATAGGGGGCAATGCCCTCATTACGCCAGTGTGGGCCTGGGCTGGTGGAGCGGGAGGAGTGGGCGCTGGAGGACTTGCTGTGGGCACCTTGCCCACTGGCTTTGGCCTGGTGATACCGGTGAGCTGCAAGGAACAAGAACAGACACAATACCACAATATTAGTAAGGCTTAGGTTCCATACCATGGATAATAACAACAACTGTGCAGATTACTTCAGCATCAGACAGACAACAGTCAGTATAGAAATAGAATAGAATAGATTGAGGGTTGATCCAGGGATCAACATAGCATGGGCCTCTCACAACTGGTGGCAGTCTCAGAGCATATGCAATTCTTATGATTTATGACTGCAGGAGATGAAGCAACTGAGGAATCAGATGAATCATTTAAGGCATGATGATCTTGACTTTGGAGTGGACCTACAGTTCATAACCTGAAGACCTGTAAATACATGTCATATCTAGGAAGTTGAGGAGATCCTGGGCTAGAAATGCAACACCAAGCATTACTTCAGTGCAAGCATTACTACAGCCTCAGTCAGCTGTCCAGACACAAGGCCACTGACATCATCAGTCTGGCAGTGTGAACTCATGGAGAAGGAAGAGCTCTTCTACCCACAGGGTTTAAAGCCCTGACACCAGGCATTATTCCACTACTGCCTGCCTACCACGCAAGGGTAAACATTAAGTGATATGAATGGTTATGGCAGCCGTCAGGTCATGTTTATGAGGGCGTGATAAGGGCTTTATGACAGTGGAGGATGCTGAGGGGAGGACGGCTCATAATAATGGCTGGAACGGAGCAATTGGAATGGCATCAAACCATGTGTTTGATGTATTTGATACCATTCCAATAATTCCGCTCCAGCCATTACCAGAAACCCGTCCTCCCTAATTAAGGTGCCACCAACCTCATGTACTTTATGAGTAAGGTGTAATGTTGTATGAAAGGCCTTTTTTCACCTTTATTTAACCAGGTAGGCTAGTTGAGAACAAGTTCTCATTTACAACTGCGACCTGGCCAAGATAAAGCAAAGCAGTTCAACAACACAGAGTTACACATGGAATCAAACAAACATACAGTCAATAATACAGTAAAAAAAAAAAAAAAAATCTATATACATTGTGTGCAAATGAGGTAAAATAAGGGAGGTAAGGCAATAAATAGGCCATGGTGGCGAAGTAATTACAATATAGCAATTAAACACTGGAATGGTAGATGTGCAGAAGATGAATGTGCAAGTAGAGATACTGGGGTGCAAAGGAGCAAAATAAATAAATACAGTATGGGGATCAGGTAGTTGGATGGGCTATTTACAGATGGGCTATGTACAGGTGCAGTGATCTGTGAACTGCTCTGACAGCTGGTGCATAAAGCTAGTGAGGGAGATATGTGTCTCCAGCTTCAGTGATTTTTGCAGTTTGTTCCAGTCATTGGCAGCAGAGAACTGGAAGGAAAGGCCGCCAAAGGAGGAATTGGCTTTGGGGGTGACCAGTGAGATATACCTGCTGGAGCACATGCTACGGGTTGGTGCTGCTATGGTGACCAGTGAGCTGAGATAAGGCGGGACTTTACCTAGCAAAGACTTGTAGATGATCTGGAGCCAGTGGGTTTGGCAACGAGTATGAAGCGAGGGCCAGCCAACGAGAGCGTATAGATTGCAATGGTGGGTAGTATATGGGGCTTTGGTGACAAAACGGATGGCACTGTGATAGACCGCATCCAATTTGTTGAGTAGAGTGTTGGAGGCTATTTTGTAAATGACATCGCCGAAGTTGAGGACCGGTAGGATGGGCAGTTTTACGAGGGTATGTTTAGCACCATGAGTGAAGGATGCTTTGTTGTGAAATCGGAAGCCGGTTCTAGATTTAATTTTGTATTGGACATGTTTAATGTGAATCTGGAAGGAGAGTTTACAGTCTAACCAGACACCTAGGTATTTGAGGTTGTCCACATATTCTAAGTCAGAACAGTCCCGAGTAGCGATGCTAGACGGGCAGGCAGGTGCGGGCAGCCATCGGTTGAAGAGCATGCATTTAGTTTTACTTGCATTTAAGAGCAGTTGGAGGCCACGGAAGGACAGTTGTATGGCATTGAAGCTCATCTGGAGGTTAATTAACACAGTGTCCAAAGAAGGGCCAGAAGTATACAGAATGGTGTCGTCTGCGTAGAGGTGGATCAGAGAATCGCCAGCAGCAAGAGCGACATCATTGATGTATCCAGAGAAGAGAGTCGGTGTCATGACTTCCGCCGAAGTCGGCTCCTTTCCTTGTTCGGCGTTCGGCGATCGACGTCACCGGCTTTCTAGCCATCGCCGCTCCATTTTTCATATATCCATTTGTCTTGTCTTGTTTAGATACACACCTGATTTTCATTTCCACAATCAATCTACTTGTATTTAACCCTCTGTTTCCCATCATGTTTTGTGTGTAATTCTTTTCATGTCAAGTGATGTTCGTTAAGCGCTTTACTTTATTGTTCTGTTTTTTTGAGCGCGTTTGTTTTTGTTGTGCTCTCGGTTTGGAACTATAATAAAGTGTGCTTTATTTATCATACTCTGCTCTCCTGCACCTGACTTCGCCTTCATACACAGCCTGACAGTCAGCCCGAGAATTGAACACTGTGGCACCCCCATAGAGACTGCCAAAGGTCCGAACAACAGGCCCTCCGATTTGACACACTGAACTCTGTCAGAGAAGTAGTTGTTGAACCAGGTGAGGCAATAATTTGAGAAACCAAGGCTGTTGAGTCTGCCAATAAGAATGTGGTGATTGACAGAGTCAAAAGCCTTGGCCAGGTCGATGAAGACGGCTGCACAGTATTGTCTCTTATCGATGACGGTTATGATATCGTTTAGGATCTTGAGTGTGGCTGAGGTGCAGCCATGACCAGCTCTGAAACCCGATTGCATAGCAGAGAAGGTACGGTGGGATTCGAGATGGTCTGTAATCTGTTTGTTAACTTGGCTTTTGAAGAACTTAGAAAGGCAGGGTAGGATAGATATAGGTCTGTAGCAGTTTGGATCTAGAGTGTCTCCCCCTTTGAAGAGGGGGATGACCGCGGCTGCTTTCCAATCTTTGGGAATCTCAGACGTTACAAAAGAGAGGTTGAACAGGCCATTGATATGATCCTGAATAAGGTATCTCCATGGTAACACTAGGGTTGTCACGACTTCCGCCGAAGTCGGTCCCTCTCCTTGTTCGGGCGGTGTTCGGCGGTCGACGTCACCGGTCTTCTAGCCATCGCTGATCCACCTTTCATTTTCCATTGGTTTTGTCTTTGTTTTCTACACACCTGGTTTTCATTCCCCAATTACATGTTAATGTATTTAACCCTCTGTTTCCCCTATGTTTTTTTTGCGTTATTGTTTCTATGTTCAGTTCGGTACATGATGGCTGGTTTTGCAACGGGTGCTGTTTTCACCCAAGCGTAATATTTCACTGTTTGTATTTTGGTCAAGTGTATTTGTTACCTTGTGCCTTCATTTTTGAGTAAAGTACGTTTCTCACTCATTTTGCTCTCCTGCGCCTGACTTGACATGCACCTGACATGCACCAGCTACACTCACCTTCTGACAAGGGTAAAACTATGTTAGTACTAATGTAACACTATACTGCACCTGTACACAGCCCATCTGTAAATAGCCCACCCAACTACCTCATCCACATATTGTTATCTTTTTATTTTTTTATTGCTCTTTTGCACCCCAGTATCTTTACTTGCACATCTATCACTCCAGTGTTAATGCTAAATTGTAATTATTTCGACTCTATGGCCAATGTATTGCCTTATCTCCCTAATCTTACTACATTTGCACACACTGTATATAGATTTTTTTATTGTGTTATTGACTGCACGTTTGTTTCTGTGTAGCTCTGTGTTGTTGTTTTTTGTCGCACTGCTTTGCTTTATCTTGGCCAGGTCGCAGTTGTAAATGAGAACTTGTTCTCAACTGGCCTACCTGGTTAAATAAAGGTGAAAATTAAATTTTAAAAACAGTAGCACTATGGTAACACTATGGTAACTAGCACTATGGTAAAACCATGTTAGCACTATGATAACACTATAGTAGCACAATAGGTAACACTATGGTAGCACTATAGTAACATTATAGTAACACTATGGTAACAATATAGTAGCACTATGGTAAAACCATGTTAGCACTATGGTAACACTATGGTAACTAGCACTATGGTAGCCCTATGGTAACACTATAGTAGCACTATGGTAACAATATGATAACACTATGGTAGCACTATGGTAGAAATATGATAACACTATGGTAGCACTATAGTAACATTATAGTAACACTATGGTAACAATATAGTAGCACTATGGTAAAACCATGTTAGCACTATGGTAACACTATGGTAGCACTATAGTAACACTATGGTAACACTATGGTAACTAGCACTATGGTAGCCCTATGGTAACACTATAGTAGCACTATGGTAACAATATGATAACACTATGGTAGAAATTTGATAACACTATGGTAGAAATTTGATAACACTATGGTAGCACTATAGTAACACTATGGTAGGAATATAATAACACTGTGATATCACTATGGTAACACTATGGGAGCACTATGGTAGAAATATGATAACACTATGGTAGAAATATGATAACACTGTGGTAACACTATGGGAGCACTATGGTAGAAATATGATAACTCTGTGGTAACACTATGGGAGCACTATGGTAGAAATATGATAACACTGTGGTAGAAATATGATAACACTATGGTAGAAATATGATAACACTATGGGAGCACTATGGTAGAAATATGATAACACTATGGTAGAAATATGATAACACTGTGGTAACACTATGGTAGAAATATGATAACTATGTGGTAACACTATGGGAGCACTATGGTAGAAATATGATAACACTATGGTAGAAATATGATAACACTATGGGAGCACTATGGTAGAAATATGATAGCACAATGGTAGAAATATGATAACACTATGGTAGCACTATGGTAGAAATATGATACCACTATGGTAGCACTATGGTAGAAATATGATAACACTATGGTAACACTATGGGAGCACTATGGTAGAAATATGATAACACTATGGTAGAAATATGATAACACTATGGTAACACTATGGTTGAAATATGATAACACTATGGTAACACTATGGGAGCACTATGGTAGAAATATGATAACACTGTGGTAACACTATGGTAGAAATATGATAACAATGTGGTAACACTATGGGAGCACTATGGTAGAAATATGATAACACTATGGTAACACTATGGTAGAAATATGATAACACTATGGTAACACTATGGGAGCACTATGGTAGAAATATGATAACACTATGGTAGAAATATGATAACACTATGGTAACACTATGGTAGAAATATGATAACACTATGGTAACACTATGAAGACTGTGTGTGTGAATGTACTGTAGTTATGTCAAAGGAACCAATCTCATAATCCCAGAGTTGCATAAACCTTACAGTGTAAGCTTGTGTACCACTCCTGACCTGAGTTATATAACATAACTTGCTCAAATGGATACAATGTAAACCAATTGTGAGCCCCAAACAGACTGAGAATGAGATGCAATAGAGTACAATATAATACAATACAACTCAGTGACTATAAAGTGTAAATGGATGGTTGTTTGGGAAGGGGTGACCTCACCGAAGGCGGCACAGCGGCAGGGGTCATGCTTGTCCAGATAGTGTTCTAATGTGTCCCATCCCCCGCCCACACGCACCATCACATGAGTACGTAGGACCTGAGGAGAGAGAGAGAGACAAGGTTACAACACTGACAAACATAGCATTCATTCACATATGCACTCTCATAATGAAGACTAGAGAGAGAGTTGATACTATGAAGCTTAGTGCACACACACGTACAAACACACAACTAAGCGCACATACACAACCACTCGGGCACACACATACACACAAAAGCACACACACTGTTTAAAAAACCGAAGTGATGTTTAAACCCAGTGACATGGTGCGATACCACACAGACCGCAGATCAAGTCAATAGATATGTAAATCCTACAAGTGGGGCAGCATGCTGAGCGCTTGGTCCTGAGTCCCTGTCCCCAAAGTTAGGTAACACTCCAATCAGATGCACTCCTGCTTGTGCCAATGCCTCCTCCCCCCTTCCACATGACCCCCAGCTGCTGCCATTATGACCACTGTTCATCACCATGCCAACACAATTAAAAGGAGAGAGGAAAACAATAAGAGGCACACTGCTATGAAAGACACTCTCCTTTTCTTTCCTCTCCTCCCCTGTCAGCTGGCTTCCCCATGCTTTCAGAGTGGGGGAGTGACATCTCATCCTTCCCCTCCTCTCTGCTACGATTTCAGCTATTAGAGACGAGAGGAGGGTGAGAGAGAGAAGAATGGGGGATAGGAAAAGAGAGGAGAGCTCTGCACATTGAGGCAAAGAAGCCCAGAGTATGAAGAGATAGTGTCTCTATCTCTCTCTCCCCTGCAGGCAGACGTGTTACTCACAGCAGAGAGGGAGGCTGTATATTTAGCCTGATGTGATGGTCCCGTGGATGCAGCCACGCCGGCCTGCCTCCTTTCTGGGTTGTGTAACCACTGCTGCCAGCCACGTTTCATTTAGGGGCTGTGGCCGTGTCTCTGCGGCCAGGCCAGGACACGAGGGTGCATCGGTGTGTGAGCTGGAGCTGGCAGTGAGCCAGGCTGCACCAAATCACATGGCCACACATGGCTTCCCAAACTCAGGACAGGACACTACCCACAGGACAGCTGCTCCTGCTCCACCACGTCCTCTGTTGCTCTTCAACGTGCCCACCACCGCCAACATAATGTCTATCTGCAAAACAGCTGTCCTCCTCTGCCTTACTTCTTCTTTTCTATCTATGGTACTGCTGCTACTCTACTACTACTTACTATACTGTCTGTCCTGAGATGGTTAGTCTTATTCATAGCCGTTCCCATGTGATGGTAAACAGCTAATTCTCTATTTCTGTCCTATTGTCTATAGCTGGTCCACTGCCTGACCTAGACCAACTGTGAGGACCATGATAAGGATGAGTTTATTCCCTGGACCAGTGATGCTCCAGTTGTCTGCCTCAGCAGCCATCTTTGAACCAATCCATCAGTGATGGGGGGGATATCCCACTCTCCACAACTCTAGAGAAACAACTCCTGTTTCTATGGCAATGGGGAACAGAGATTACTTGTATTGCAATGGGGGCGGAGTAAAACAAATCCCTCCCAATTTAGGATTGAAGTTTTAAGCTCATGGCTCGTCTGACGCTGTACCACAACTCAAAGCACCCCTCCATTGTACAGGGGTGACCTCCCTGGGCGGGTCCGCCCCATTCGCTCTCCTCCATTTATTTATCCCCCTTTTTTCCCCTCACTTCCTCCCTCTCTCCTCTAGCCTGAGCTTATTGTGAGGCTTTGGCAGCTGAATGGGGCCTGTTGGCTTGATGGTGGCTGCCAGCAGGCTAGCTTCCTCCCTGCAGATGAATAGTGAAGTGTGTTGGCTAGGCTGAACTAGTGGCTGCTGAGGGATATGCATAATCACGGTCCTCCTCAGTAAGAGAGGGCGGAGACGGTGCTGAGGGGGGGGGTAATCTGACAGAGAAACTGCTCCCCTACACATAATCTAAAGGCACGCTTCAAACACACTGGCACTACTACACTTGAGTTTAACACTTTACCTGCTTTAAAATCCACTACACTTTGAATTTGAACACTTGAATGATTCCAAAACTGCACTGCACTCGAGATAACACTTTAACATTACCTGCCTCCAAAACAGCCATTACACTTAGGTTTAACATACTGCACAAGTAAGACATTTCTGAAACAGGCACTCCACTACATACCATAAAGCCAAACAAAGTCAGTCATACAAGCTTTAAGAAACTTAACAGAAACGTCTCACTGAGGTGTAACCAATGATTTATATACTGAACAAAAATATAAATGCAACATGCAACAATTTCAATGATTTTACTGAGTTAAAGTTCATATAAGGAAATCAGTCAATTGAAATAAATTAATTAGGCCTTAATCTATGGAGGGCATAGGCCCACCCACTTGGCAGTCAAGCCCACCCACTGAGGAGCCAGGCCCACCCAATCAGAATGAGTTTTTCACCACAAAAGGGCTTTATTATTATAGACAGAAATACTTCTCAGCGATGCCACAGGTGAAGAAGCCGGATGTGGAGGTCCTGGGCAGGCGTGGTTACCCATGGTCTGCGGTTGTGAGGCAGGCTGGAAGTACTTCCAAATTCTCAAAAACTATGTTCGAGGCAGCTTATGGTAGAGAAATTAACATTTAATTATCTGGCAACAGTTCTGGTTGACATTCTTGCAGTCAGCATGCCAAAACTTAAGACATCTACTGTGTTGTGTGACAAAACTGCACATTTTAGTTGCCTTTTATTGTCCCCAGCACAAGATGCACCTGTGTAATGATCATGCTGTTTAATCAGCTTCTTGGTATGCCATACCTTTCAGGTGGATGGATTATTTTGGCAAAGGAGAAATGCTCACTAACAGGGATGTAAACAAATTTGCGCACATTTGAGAGAAATAAGCTTTTTGTGCATGTTACGTTCCCCAGTTTCTGTGTTGTTTTGGGTTTGTATGTGTTTGAATGTGTGTATTTCAGGAAATGGCTACCTGAAGTCCAAAGCAGCTGATTGGTCGGCCCCATTGCAGATTGGAGCTCTGACCCCGCCCTCTCGTCAGGGGATACAGCTGTCTGCAATTACAAACTCCTTCTGCAGCTTGAAAAGCCAGGGTTCCTTTGAGGTAGGGAGAGCTTCTTTGTATGTTGTGTATCTGTATAATTTGCTGTAAAATATTTTGTAGCCGGTCCTGCAGAGGTATGTTTATGTCAAAAAGACTGTTTTTGACTATTGAAGTTGTTCACTTTAGGTTAGTAATTATTCTGTTTTTGTTCCCAGGGGGAAGGGGAAGGCACCTTGGGGGTGTTTAGGCAAGCGGCCTGCGGGCATACATATATATACCCATAGTAAGTACTCTGTCTATGCACACTAGGTAAGACTTGGGTGGACCACCCCCTGTATTTTGGTTAGCGCGCCAGGTGGCATTAAGAAAAGTAGTGGGTAGTTAAGGTAGGAGAGGGGGCTCTTAACTTTTACTTCCTTTGCTTTGGTTCTGTCCAGCCCCTTTTCCCCAAATTACCGTGTGAAGGTAGAATAAATTCCCTATAAATGGTCATTTTCTCTGCCTCTCATCCTTACCCGCACCTACAGTCACATACCTCTTTCACTCCACGGGGAGTTGAGTGTAGCAGGGTGTTGTGTTCCCTCCTCCAAGAGGTGTATGTAACAGTGCATATGGAATTTTAAATTTCTATTATTTCATAAACATGTGACCAACACTTTCCATGCTGTGTTTATTTTTGACTGACAGGGGGTGTTTTGAAGCCACCACACCATCTTGGCACAAAGATTTTGGCGTTATTGCCAAACCTTAACAATCCTGAGATGATGCCTGAACTTGACCTTAAACACTTAAATTTGATGTTTGGAAAAACTTCATAATTTGTTTGAGAATGAATGTCTAATTCTGACATGACTGTGAGAGCGTGTTGCTCCCCCACCATTTAAAACTTGTTATGGCTTGGGGGCAGTATTTTGACATCTGGATGAGAAGCGTGCCCAAAGTAAACTGCCTGTTCCTCAGGCCCAGAAGCTAGGATATGCATATAATTTGGATAGAAAACACAAGTTTCCAAAACTGTTAAAATAATGTCTGAGTATAACATAACAGAACTGATATGGCAGGCAAAAACCTGAGGAAAATCCATCCAGGAAGTGGGATATTTTTGATGTGTGTAGTTTTTAATTGAATGCCAATACAGTATGTATTGGGATAGGAACCAAGATTGCAGTTCCTATGGCTTCCACTAGATGTCAACAGTCTTTAGACATTGTTTCAGGCTTGTTTTCTGAAAAATGAGGAAGAATCAGACCATTGTCTAAGTGGACTGTAGAATGAAGCAGAGCTTGTTTGCGTGCATGACCGATTGCCCGCCCTTTTTCCTTTCTATTGAATACGCTATTGTCCAGTTGAAATATTATCGATTATTTAGACAGACAACCTGAGGATTAATTATAAACATCGTTTGACATGTTTCGACAAACTTTATCGGTACTATTAGGATGTATTCGTCTGCATGTTGTGACCGCCATTGAGCCAGTGGATTACTGAACAAAATGCGCCAACAAGAATTTTTGGGATATAAAGAGGAACTTTGTCAAACAAAACAAACATTTACAGGGAGACTTGTGACTGCAACCATATGAAGATCATCAAAGGTAAGTTATTTAATTTTATCGCTATTTCTGACTTTCGTGACTCCTCTACTTGGCTTAAATGTTTGTATGCTTTTGTAAGCGGGGCGCTGTCCTCAGATAATCGCATGGTATGCTTTCGCCATAAAGCCTTTTTGAAATCTGACACAGCAGCTGGATTAACAAGAAGTTCATATTTAAGCCGATGTATAACACATATCTTTTATGAGTATTTCTGTATTTTGAATTTGGAGCTCTGCAATTTCACCGGATGTTGTCGAGGTGGGTCGCTAGCGGAACGCCTACGCCATAGGTTAAAAATATTTTGGAAGCCATAGAAATTAATTTAATGTTTACATTTTGTTTTGTTCTATTATAGACACCTTAATGCATACTTTTGCATTGTCTTATGTGAACTAAACATATAAATACATGTAATTTTGTCGTTAACATTTGAATGAAATACTGTAGAACTCCATTCATTTCCATGGAGGACTGTTTTCTGTGGAGTGCCAATATGGCCGACCGGTGGCTTCAAAGCCTCTCATTGCCCAAAACACGGCAATCTAGGGTTTATATACATCATTGGGTGTAACAGCATACCATAAATCCTAACATACACACTGCTTTTAAAGGACCTACATGATTCTCCATTTTAAACTATGGGCAAGTCTAAGCTTCCTAATACAACAGTGAAAATATTGACAGCCTTAGGCAGTAAGGCAGACATCTTGGAAATGCATACGATTTGGAATGGCATCCGTTGAGTCCATTAATTGGGCGGAGGTAAGTGAAACTGAATCGATCAGGCAGACTGCCTTTTTGATGGCAGGGGGCGAGAGAGTTGCAGTGGTGACACCAGGCAGGGCCCAGAGCCCCAGACTGAGGCACACAGCCCTGCAGAAACAAGCAGCCGAGCAGGCCAGATAAGGGCCTGCACAGGAAATGACCCAAAGCTCTATTTGTGTCTTGCTGGACCAGCTTGTTTGGGAGAAGGGAGGTCTGGGTCAGCCTGTAGGGAGGTACTAAGAGGCAGAGCATACCATTGGGAATAGGTCAGATCAGTGGAGATTGTAAACAATATGCAGAGTGGACTGTGGAGTTAAATCGCTGTAGTTTGGGGGACTTTAATCATATCATCCGGATGTTTTGTTTGTTTGACTCCATTTTGGTTTTCCTTGCAGCAACATGTTTTGCTACATGCCCCCATTGTAATAGTGTAAGCAGCTATGAAAACAGCATATGAACATTTGACAGTCAAAAGGAAATTGCTCCAGGGCATAATATTTGCATCTGTGCAAAAATATTAACTCTTCCATTTTAAACTGTAACCCAATCTAAGTTATCATTTTAGAGCAATCCAAAACCATATCCATGAGCTATGAAAAACACACAACCTATGAACTCTTGGACTGTGTAAAGGTGTAACTTCAATACTATGGTTGACCTGTTCAATCCATAGTTTACTAATGCATCCAAGCACTCCTAGGGAAAAGTGTTATCTAGAGCAGTGGAGGCTGGTGGGAGGAGCTATAGGAGGATGGTCTCATTGTAATGGCTGGAAAGCACTTATGGAAAGGAGTCAAACGTGGTTTCCATATGTTTGATACCGATCCATTTATTCCATTGTAGACAGTACAATGAGCCCGTCATCCTATAGCTCCTCACACCAACCGCCACTGATCTAGAACCAGAAGGGTTCTGCGGCTGTTCCCATAGGAGAACACATTCAAAATAGGGTTCTACCTGGAACCCAAAGAGTTCTACTTGGGGTCAGACAAATAAACCTGCACTCTTAGAAAAATGTGTTTAGACATACTCATGCCAACATGCACATTAACACACACACACAGGCCTGTAGGGAAGCAAAAGTAATGTCAATACTTAAGAATAACAAAGCACCCTTTACTGTCTCAAACAATCAGCCTGGTGCCAACCCTTAGTAAACCTTTGGAAAAAAAATTGGGCCAGATTCAATGCTATTTCGCAGTAAACAAATTGAGAACTGCACGCTTATAGGGAAGGGCACTCAACTTGTACGGTACTTGTAAAAATGACTGACTGGCAGAAAAATCTAGAAGATTGTGGGTGCTGTTTTAGACTTCCATGCAGCTTTTGACATTATTGATCATAGTTTGCTGCTGATAAAAACGTTGGCTTTATATCCTCTGCTATTTCGTGGATCGAGAATTACCGGTCTAACAGATCACAGATGGTGTTCTTTAATGGAAGCCTCTCCAACATAATCCAGCTAGTCAGGCATACCCCAGGGCAGCTGTGGTGAATTCCCTGGTTTTCCCGAAATCCCAGTTGGCGGTTTCCAGAATCAGATTTCTGGAAAACCATTGAATTTATTGAAAGTTCCCAGAATTTTGCAAGCCTAACTGGCACTGAGTAATATCCTATTGATGTCTTTGCACAGGGCTTTCAGAAAGTATTCATACCCCTCGACTTGTTACAGCCTGAATTTAAAATGGATTCAATTGAGATTTTTTTTTGTCACTGGCCTACACATTACTCAACATAATCACGTCAGCTATCACAGCAAGTCACTGAAAGACTTAACAATGAGCTGCAGTCAGTTTTAGAATCAGTGGCAAGTAATAAGCTCATCCTAAACATTTCAAAAACTAAAAGCATTGCATTTGGGACAAATCATTCACTAAACTGTAAAATATTGTCATTAAATGTGGAAATTGAGCAAGTTGAGCAGATGAAACTGCTTGGTGTAACCATAGATTGTAAACTGTCATGGTACAAAACATATTGATAAAACGGTGGCTAGATGGGAAGATGTCTGTCTGTAATAAAATGCTACTCTGCTTTCTTGACGTTGCTATAAACAAATGTCCTGCAGGCCCTAGTTTTGTCACATCTGTACTACTGCCCAGTCATATGTTCAAGAGCCACAGAGAGGGACATGGGCAAATGACAGTTGGCCCAGAAGAGAGCAGAACGGCTGGCCCTTAAATCTACATGGAGGGCTAGCGTCAATAACATGCATGTCAATCTCCCCCAACCTTAGAGGAGAGAGATTGACTGACTGCATCACTACTTGTGTTTGTGGTATTCACATGTTGAAATCAATATCAAATCTAATCCAATTCTATTTGTCACATGCTGCGTAAACAACAGGTGTAGACTAACAGTGAAATGCTTACTTACTAGCCCGAACTTACTTACTTCCCAACAATGCTGAGGATGTTTAAATAGTAGAACAAATGACTTGAGGAATAAATACACAATAAGTAATGATAATTTGGCTATATGCATGTACCACTACAGAGTCTATGTGCAGGGGTACGAGGTAATTGAGGTAGATGAGCACATATAGGTAGGGATAAAGTGACTAAGCAACAGGATAGGTAATAAACAGTAGCAGCAGCGTATGTGATGGGTCAATGCAGAAACTTTTGTGTGTATGTGCCATAATCTCCATAGACAGTCAGTAGAATGGCCTGACTGAAGAGCTCTGACTTTCAACGTGGCACATCATAGGATGCCACCTTCCAAGGCAGTTCATCACATTTCTGCCCTGCTAGAGCAGCCCCGGTCAACTGTAAGTGCTGTTATTGGGAAGTGGAAATGTCTAGGAGCAACAACGTCTCAGGCACGAAGTGGCCGGCCACACAAGTTTACAGAATGGGACCGCCGAAGTGCGTAGCGCATAAAAAGTCCTCGGCAACACTCCCTACCCCCTACTGCCTCTGGAAACATCAGTTTGTTGGGAGCTTCATTAAATTACTTTCCATGGCCGAGCAGCCGCACACAAGCCTAGGGTCACCATGCGCAATGCCAAGCGTCGGCTGGAGTGGTGTAAAGCTTGCCGCCATTGGATTCTGGAGCAGTGGAAACTAATTCTCTGGAGTGATGAATCATGCTTCACCATTTAGCAGTCCGACAGACGAATCTGGGTTTGGCTGATGACAGGATAACCCTACCTGCTCCAATGCATAGTGCCAACTGTAAAGTTTGGAGGAGGAATAATTGTCTGGGCCTGTTTTTCATGGTTCAGGCTAGGCCCCTTAGTTCCAGAGAAAGTACATCTTAACACTACAGCATACTGTCACGTTCTGACCTTAGTTATTTTATTATGTCTTTGTTTCAGTATGGTCAGGGTGTGAGTTGGGTTGTTTGTTCTTTTTTCTATAATTTGGGATTTTCTGTGTTCGGCCTGGTATGGTTCTCAATCAGAGGCAGCTGTCAATCGTTGTCCCTGATTGAGAATCATACTTAGGTAGCCTGGTTTCACTTTTGAGTTGTGGGTGTTTATTTTCTGTTTAGTGTTGTTGCACCTTACAGGACTGTTCGTTGGTTGTTTTATTGTTTTGTTTCAGTGTTCATTAAAATATGAACACTTACCACGCTACGCATTGGTCCTCCGATCCTTCTCGCTACTCCTCAGAAGAGGAGGACGAGATCCGTTATACATACAATGACATTGTAGATGATTCTGTGCTTCCAACTTTGTAGCAACAGTTTGGGGAAGGCCCTTTCCTGTTTCAGCATGACAATGCCACCGTGCGCAAAGCGAGGTCCATACAGAAATGGTTTGTCGAGATCGGCATTGAATAACTTGACTGACCTGCACAGAGCCCTGACCTCAACCCCATTGAAGACCTTTGGGATGAATTGGAATGCAGACTGCGAGCCAGGCCTAATCGCCCAACATCAGTGCCCAACCTCACTAATTCTCTTGTGGCTGTGGTAGACTGTTCTCTCTGCTATCACTTGGGTGGCTAGAGTCGTTGACAATTACAGGGCCTTCCCCTGGCACCGCCTGGTATAGAGGTCCTAAATGGCAGGGAGCTCGGCCCAAGTGATGAGCTGGGCCGTACGCACTACCCGCTGTAGCACCTTGTGGTCGAGATGCAAAGCAGTTGTCATACCAAGCGGTGATGCACCCAGTCAAGATACTCTAATAGGTGCAGCTGTAAAACTTTTCAGCCTCTTGAGGGGAAGGAGGCATTGTCGTGCCTTCTCCACTGGCATATCAGAATGTTGAGAGAAAAAAAAGCAATACTGAAAAACTTTTAGAGAATTTGGCAGTACGCCCAACCGGCCTCACAACCGCAGACCACGTGTAACCACACCAACCCAGGACCTCGACATCCGGCTTCTTCACCTGCGGGATCATCTGAGACCAGCCACCTGGACAGCTGATGAAACTGAGGAGTGTTTTATGTATTAAAGCCCTTTTGTGGGGAAAAACAAATTCTGATTGGCTGGGCCTGGCTCTGTAGTTGGTGGGACTGGCTCCCAAGTCATGTCAAAACCATAGATTAGGGCCTAATGAATGTATTTCAATTGACTGATTTCCTTATGAGCTGTAACTCAGTACAAATTTTGAAATTGTTGCATGTTGGGTTAATATTTTTGTTCAGTATAAATTCACTGTGTGTCTGCCTTGATGTTCATAAAACTCCACGGAACCCCTCTTGCGCAGTGGAACCCAGAACGATATGTGACCACTTGGTTACGGCTAAGGTTGCAAAGGGTCAGAAACTTTCCGGAAAGTTATGCCTGGGAAGTTGGGGAATTGTGCTAAAATTCATCAAAAAAAGTTAGTTTATAACAGTGAACCTTTTTTTGTGGGATACACATAAGGCAATTCTAAGTCTTGTGGCATATTTTGGTTAAACTATCCCTAATTCAATGGAATTGCAACCCTCTGAAGGCGCAGTGCATTCTTCCATCACATGTACAGCTGATTCTCAAGATCTTGCATTACTGAGATGCTATTGGGCCCACACTACTACACTGTCTGAGTACTACATGCTTTCTGATAAGTTTTGATTACAATACTGGGTGGGGTAAATATATTTTGTATGACATACAAGATTTTCTGTTAACTAGAAAATAGTAGCCTACAGCAAAGTGTGTTTAAATCATTTCTAACTTGTTAACAATTTATGCTAGTTAGTTTTTGCTACCATGTAGGTTTTAGCTTGCTTGAGTCTGCTTACTGAGGAGTGTTAATTCACCTGTTTCATTTTAAAACATGTATCTTACAAAGGAGTTGTTTCATCTAACTATTTATCTGTACATGGAATTATTTTTTAAAACTTATTTCTAATCTTTACAGGAAAGATGTGTGGAGACATTTCACTGCAGCTAATGTAGAAGGAAAAGCTGGGTACATTTGCAAATACTGTGCCAAATCATATTTTAAGAATGCAACTTTGATGAAGAATCATCTGGCCAAGTGCATAAAGTTACCTCAGCGCTCACAACAAACAACCTCTGAGAAAGGTCCCTCTACTTCTATTCAAGGTGAAAATGATGAATCAGACACCTTATCGATAGCAACAGCTCATGGTCCTCCTGGAATCAGAAGTATTTGTTGACTCAATGGAGGAACGTAGTCAAAGAAATGCTGATTGCTCGAGCTGTGTATGCAACTGGTTCACGTCTGGTGATCACAGGCAATGTGTATTGGAAGAGATTTCTGAAAGTTCTTTGCCCAGCATAAAGCATGTCTGGTTGAAGGGGTTTATCTACTCATTTGCTGGATGCAGAGTTCAACAAAGTTCAAGTGAAGGTCAAGCAAATCATAGAGAAAGCAGACTGTATTGCAATCATCTCTGATGGGTGTTGAATGTTTGTGGGCAAGGAATAATTAACTACATCTCCACCCCTCAACCAGTATTCTGCAAGAGCACAGATACAAGGGACAACAGACATACCGGTCTCTACATTGCAGATGAGCTGAAGGCAGTCATCAATGACCTTGGACCACATAAGGTATTTGCACTGGTTACAGACGATGCTGTGAACATGAAGGCTGCTTGGTCTAAAGTGGAGGAGTCCTACCCTCACATCACACCCATTGGCTGTGCTGCTAATGCATTGAATCTGCTCCTCAAGGACATCATGGCATTGAAAACAATGGATATCCTCTACAAGAGAGCCAATGAAATGGTAGGTATGTGAAGGGTCATAAAGTTATAGCAGCAATCTACCTCCCTAAGCAAAGTGAGAAGAATAAGAGCACCGCATTGAAGCTGCCAAGCAACACCCATTGGGGTGGTGTTGTCATGTTTGACAGTCTCCTGGAGGGGAAGGAGTCTCTTCAAGAAATGGCCATATCACAGTCTACCGATATGGACAGCCCCATCAAGACGATCCTCCTGGATGATGTATGTTGGGATAGAGTGGTAAGCAGCCTGAAACTCCTGAAACCTATAGCATTAGACATTGCATGGATTGAGGGAGACAATGCCATCCTGTCTGATGTTAAGACTCTGCTTGCAGATGTAAGAGAAGAAATCCGTACTGCCCTGTCCACTTCACTGTTGCTCCAAGCAGAGGAAACTGCAGTTCTGAAATACATCAAAAATCATGACGACTTCTGCCTGAAGCCGATACACGACGCAGCATACATGTGGACCCCAAGTATGCTGGCAAGAGCATCCTGTCTGGTGCAGAGATCAACCAGGCCTATGGTGTCATTACTACCGTGTCTCGCCAACTTGGCCTGGATGAAGGCAAGGTTCTTGGCAGTCTGACGAAATACACTTCCAAGCAAGGGCTTTGGGATGGAAATGCAACATGGCAGTCGTGGCAACCTATCTTATCATATCCTATCAACCTGTGGTAAATTAAATTGATTGGACATGATTTGGAAAGGCACATGCCTGTCTATATAAGGTCCCACAGTTGACAGTGCATGTCAGAGCAAAAACCAAGAAATGAGGTCGAAGGAATTGTCCGTAGAGCTCCGAGACAGGATTGTGTCGAGGCACAGATCTGGGGAAGGGTACCAACACCACCTTTCTGCAGCATTGAAGGTCCCCATGAACACAGTGGCGTCCATCATTCTTAACTGGAAGAAGTTTGGAACCACAGACTCTTCCTAGAACTGTCCGCCCAACCAAACTGAGCAAATGGGGGGAGAAGGGCCTTGGTCAGGGAGGTGACCAAGAACCGATGGTCACTCTGACAGAGTTCCTCTGTGGAGATGGGACAACCTTCCAAAAGGGCACCCATCTCTGCAGCACCCCACCAATCAGGCCTTGATGGTACAGTGGCCAGACGGAAGCCAATCCTCAGTAAAAGGCACATGACAGCCCACTTGGAATTTGCTAAAAGGCACCTAAAGGACTCTGACTATGAGAAACAAGATTCTCTTGTATGATGACCTGAATGCCAAGCATCACACCTGGAGGACACCTGGCATCATCCCGACGATGAAGTATGGTGGTGGCAGCATCATGCTGTGGGGATGTTTTTCAGTGGCAGGGAGACTAGTCCGGAGCAAAGTACAGAGAGAGATCCTTGATGAAAATCTGCTCCAGAGCACTCCGCCCCAGTCTGAGGTCCTAAGGTTCACCTTCCAACAGGACAATGACCTTAAGCACACAGTCAAGACACCACGAGTGGCTTTGGAACAAGTCTCTGAATGTCCTTGTGTCCCAGCCAGAGCCCGAACTTGAACCCCATCGAACATCTCTGGAGAGACCTGAAAATAGCTGTGCAGCAACTCTCCCCATCCAACCTGACAGAGCTTGAGAGGATCTGCAGAGAAGAATGGGAGAAACTCCCCAAATACAGGTGTGCCAAGCTTGTAGCGTCATACCCAAGAAGACTCAAGGCTGTAATCACTGCACAAGGTGCTTCAACAAAGTACTGAGTAAAGGATCTGAATACTTATGTAAATGTGATTTCCTTTTTTTTATACATTTGCAAACATTTCTAAACCTGTTTTTGCTTTGTCATTTTGGGGTATTGTGTGTAGATTGAGGATTTATTTATTTTGAATCAATTTTAGAATAAGGCTGTAATGGAACAACATTTTGAAAAACTCAAGGGGTCTGAATACTTTCCAAATACACTATTTTAATTGTTTTGTGATGTAATTCCCTTAATCTTGCCTTAGCAGCAGCTAATGGGGATCCCTCATAAATACAAATATATTATATACACACACACACACACACACTTGACCTAAGGATGGTTGCTGACTCTTATAGTCTGGATAAGTAGATGGGGTAAAGGTTAATGGTCAGTTCATACCCGTATGAAAATCAGAGCGCTGGAGTCTCCCACTTTGTACTTCCCCTCAGACACCTTGGTCATTGGGAACTGGGCGGGGCAGGAGCAACGGCCCAGGATCTCCCGCACCTGGAGAAGAGACAACACAGGCCTGTTTAGCACCCACAGCCAATGAAACATGACACTCCATATTCACACAGCTACAGAAAGGAACAACAAGAAGCACAAACTGTTCAGTCTCTGTTCAACCTTCCTTATTCTTCATTTCAACTCTTCCTATGAGATCATGCTTACTCATATCCATGATCATGACCAAATCCCTTCTGGGCCTGAGTTGTGTGTGTGTGTCAACAGCACAGTGACATTATTACATTAGGGTGAGACATGGCTAGCCCTGTCTCACCCTAATGTAGGTCCCTCAGTACCTGAGTAATGGAGGGCCCCTCCCCTCCCTCGCCAATTATTGCATAAGCTGCCTGGAACACTTAGTCCAGCTCGTTGCTGCAGTATAAAATGTCATCAAGGAATACACATGAAGCTAAATGAAAAGAGTTCACATTACAACACACACTGCTGTAGGGACCTCCTGACCGCAGAGCAGTACTTTGATGGGCAATAAGGTGAGGCTCTAACTAAAGTCAAAGGGATGACGTAAATGAGCCTGTGGTTCTAGTGGTGTTTTGGAATGAGAGAGAGAGACGGCTCTGGTACTGTGCTGTATGTGGTTGGGGTGCTTATTAAGCACAGTGGAGTCAGACAGAACTCTAGGGTGGGGGCGAGAGAGGCCTGCATTGCTCTCTCTCTCGACCGGGATTGGCCAACTTTGATGTTATTCTTGGCAGCTCTCTCAAACAAAGGCGTGTGCACACTTGTGGACCGAGAGACGGTGAGGAGAGAGACCGACAACATCACAGAGGACAAAGAGAGGCGAGCTGAGCAAGGACAAACAAACAGGGACTGCTGTACTCCATATGTACTGTATAGACAGGAGCACATGTCCAGTCTAAACACATTAGAGAAACAAGGGAAAGGCTCTCAGTAGTCGCTCAAGGAATTAATCACACTAAGAAAATAAATAAGATGAAGATAATTTAATTAGATCAACATAGGTGAAATGATACCTAGCCAGGTATCCATTGAAGAAGACAGTATATCATCCATATATAGTATATTAGCTAGATGCAGCATCAGTGTTGCAGGTTATGACTGGCTCATTTTCCAGATTATGGCTTATTCAAGAGATTAGGGAGGGACCTTGTTGTCTTTATTCCCCCTACTAATTAAAGTGAGGGTGGAATCAGTGTTAAGAACTCTACGTCTCACCTGTCTCCCCAGGACTACATACTAAATCATTAGCCTCCCACTGCCTTCTCTCTCTCTACTGAATTCTGTTTCCTGTTTTCTTTCTCCCACTCTCTCCTTCTCCATCTGCTAGTCTATCAGTGCCTCTTCATCTCTTTCTATCGTCCCCCCTGTCTCTCACAGAGTCTTTCTCGGTCTGTCGTTTATTTCTTTCACTGCCCTTTTCTGCTCTGCTTGCTCTCCAAGTCTCCTTTTAGTCTCTCAGTCGATCTTTCACTATGTGGACAAACCCTGTTTGGAAAAACCCCAGCCAGTGAGTTAATGGAAATATCCCCCTGGTTACAGACACACATAGCCTTCTCCTTCCTTTTTTTAACAGACCGTTTGTTTTCTTTTTTCTTTCTTTAGTACAGCCTTTCAGCGGTCTCTCCTTCCAGCCCCAGAAGACACCTCCCACAACCCCTTTGGGCTGAGGTCATAAGTTTTCCTCCAGAGGAGGTCATAGAGTTGAGGGTTGTAAATATACAGTGAAAATATCAACCCGGTTACAAAAAGATCCCTCAACGACACATGGTCTGAGACATTCCAATCAATGACACCATTGAGCTTTGCTTGTTTAAATATCCGTTAACTATTTCAAATAATCGTTGTGGAATCTAATTGCATCATCCAAAATCACATTTTGGTGACTGCTGTGTCTTAGACAAAAAACGAACCTTGTACAACACAACAAGCTCGGAGAATCACTCAAACAGACACAAGAGTGTGAGACTAAAACACTGATGTGGAACAGTGCTAGGGGAGGGAAAACGCGAGGTCACGCAGGAAGCATGTGGAACTGGAGCGCTGTGAGAGAGAGCTAGGGGATGAATTATGGATGGGTGTCGGTCACATGGGGAACGTGCCGAAGAGCTGTGACGTGTGTGTGTGTGAGAGAGAGAGAGAGAGAGACAGAGAAAGAACCAAGGCCCTACATCTGCAGTTAGATTCAGACAGTCTCACAGTACACCCTTAACTAAACTAGGAAGGAATTTACTGTAATCATCTCAACATCAGCTGGAGAATGTTCACATGTATCTGTAGGGATGGTATGAAAACACAACACTGCTGTGATCAATGAACAACGAGAGACAGAGTTGTGAAACTTAGATTAATTAGTGTTCCTGGGTTTGCCTTGAAGCAGGGTGTAATTGCAGGATAGGTTTTTTGTTTTCCCTTTGATAATTGAGTCCACACACCATATTCGTGGTCTCTGATTCTCTGCCTCCAACAGAGATTGAGGTAATCAACTCTTTATTACCTTCCTTCCTGTCCTACATAGGAAGGAGAGCGGAGGGTAGGCCATGGAGGACATAAGGTGAGGGGTGAGGCTTTTCCAACCCCCAGGAACACACCACTGTACCTCATTGGGACACAGAGGAAATGGGATTGGTGGTGAGTGAGTGATTTGTTTATGTAATATTTTTGGAATGTAGCAGTTATTGTTATGACGGTTGTGAAATGCCAGTAAATGACGGCCTAGCGGAGTTTTGAATCTGTTTACTTGTGTTCACTTGGCCACAATATGCTAAGCTGCTTTTGCAATAAAGGGATGACTGTGTCCCAGCCTCTGCTTCATGGTGGGGATCTCTAGAAATGACTGGACACGTCCCAACACAAACCATACAATCAGATGAGCGATGGAAGCTTCTTGAAATTGAATCTAGGCCACAGGGAGTAGATTGGAATGGAGGAGCATATCTGGAACTTCAGGGGGGATTACTGCTTTAGCCTCTCATTTAGGCTACATCCTAAAAACACTGGATGCAGAGACCACTAAAACTTATTCAATCACCTTGTCTCAAAAGACAAAACAAAGAAAATGTGATTGGCCTACTCAGCCATCATTTTTTCTCCTAGGCCCGAAATTGGACAGGTTTACGGTGATGAAAGGGTGCCGTTGAACCAACACCTGGGGGGGAGCAGCATTGTTGAATGTATCATGCGGGTGCTTGTAAGAACACTCCTTACTGCATCCTACACCAACAGGCTAGACCAGCTGAGGATGGTGAGAACAGGGACCAACCCTCCGGGTTATCCAGATAAATGAGAATGTCAACTACTACCAAGAACATTTAATTTGGGACTATGGATAGAATGGCAACACTGTTACTTAGAGATGAAAAGTACAGTTATAATTACATTTATTTCGCTTCTTTGTTGATGCTGCAGCCTTCGCAAAAGTGAGCTATCTTTTCGAAACAATAAACCACTCTGTATTTTAGTAAGGCGAATCATATAAGTAACCTTGCTCAAGGGGAAAAATGTGGGACATCCCACCTATAATTTAAAGGAAGTGTTGTTTTCTGGAAACCTATTTTTTGATCACATGACCACTCTTCTGCTTAGTGCTGTGTGACTAAATGAAAAACACGTGTCTACTCAGAGATTTGACAAGGGTCGGGGGAGGAGGTAAAAAAGCTGTGATAACATTGGACTGCCTCCATTTTAACACATCACATTGCCATGCAGAGGACATATCTGACTTTAGGAGAAACTGATGATTTCAGAAACATGGTTAGGGTCATTTCCAGTTCAAAATTAAATGAAAGGAAGGATTTTTGAGCTGGTGAGCTGTTCGGATCACCATGACGAGACACCAGACAGTCCTCATCTCCGTCCATATCACATGATGGAAGTGCTTTATTGTCCCCCACGATGAAATCAAGGCGGGAACTGTGGATCAGTCTCTGTCCGTCCGTCCTTTCGTTAGTCACGCATGATATCTCAGACAGCACTGGACGAAACCTGGGTGAATGACGCGTCTCGCCATAGAGATCCTGCTTTTACAAAATTACACTGATTGGCCCAAGGCGGAAGATATAGCAATGAACTGAAATGTGTGTGTATCATTAGTGGGGGACGACATGTTTACTGTTGCCTTGTTGTTTTATCATCAGTCTGTAGTCTAATTGTGGTCTGCCAATGTTATATGAGTGACTGGCTATAGACAGTGATTCCTAATTCCGCCAGTCTACGCCTGAGACTCCAGGCAGGGCTCAGCTGGGGGGGGCACAAAACAAGACTACTCACCCAAACAAAAACACACATGACATTAAGCATGTGCACAAGCAGTTTCCACTGTAAACCTAGCTAGACATTGCAATAATGAAATAGAACTGACAACAATCTGTGAAGTCAGCCGATTGGTCTGTTTCCTGCCACATGATGGAGAGCGGAGGCGAGAGAGAGAGAGGTCTGTACTGTATTAGTCAGCTGGACTAATAAATAATCATAAAATGCTAAAACATTTAGGGCCCAGTTAGTCCGTGCACTGACCTCATGTAGAAAACTCTCCCAATAAGTGTGTGTGACGCTGCAAACAGAAACACTGAGATATGCTCCCCTAGCAAAGCCCATGAGCCTGACACTGCCAGCCATGATGACCTACTTTTCCTCTCTCTCTCTCACACACACACACACACACACACACACACACACACCATCTATCCCTGTGTGTAAAATCCATCACAGTCGGCTGTAGCAGAGTGTACAGTAAAGACACTCCAGGCATACTATCTGTTATTGTGTTTCTCTCTGTTTTCTGAATACATGAATTGGACCGTAAGGTTAATGGGGCAGAGTGTTCACAGAAGACATATAGCCCACGTCACCCCGCCTCCCACTCACCCTCCTGGTGTCTGCTCCTCTTCCTATGTCGACACCCACACCATCAGGGCCAATCATTCCATCTCACTGTGAGATGACAGCCATAGTTTACAGTGTTGGCAACACTGGCAGTCTCTTCCTTCTCATCTCCTCTGCCACCAATAAAGCATTGCTTTATCATCCCCAAAGGAAGTATGTGGGGGAAGGGATGGGGGCTGTGGGGGTTGTTGAGCATTTATTAAATGAAGGACTGAGTCTTGGAGTCTGAGGGTGAAGACACATGAAACATTTTGTCTGAAAGAATGAGATAGATGGAGGGAGAGAGCAGCATACAAAGCATCCTTTTAGACCTGAGGCAGAGCTCCTAGGGTCTGCTGTTATTGTCTTTGAGGCTGCATGCTGGCTGGCAAATGTGTGTGTCCCTATATGTGAAGCCTGCCTGTAGTATGTGAATATGTGTAGTATGTGAATGTGCATACGCATTAAAAGCTGTGCATGTGCATTCATGGCCGAGTATGTTTTATGTATTCGTTGTTGTTCATGAGCCTGTATCATTGTTGTACGTAGGCCACTAACCTCAAGGCCTGAATGCTCTCCAAGCCCACAGCTGAGACAACAACACACTGCAGGGCCAAGAAAACACACAGAAAAGGGCGTTTGTGTAGTTAGTTTGGCATGTCTTATTGCCATTGGATTCTGAAGGGATCTAGACAGTTTTGGGACTTATCATTATCATAATCTCTGGAGGAGGTAGGTAAATATGGGATGGTTCATACTTGAGAAAATCTTCTAATGTCAAAGGATAAAAGTTGTTTGGACTGTATGCAAAAGCCAGCAGCTGCCTGTCTCATTGTATCAAGGCACACCTGCAGGAATAGGGTCAAATGGAACATTCAGGGAGTTGAGATTATAAATGGCTGTAGGCCCCACTAGAGGTAGGAACTGAGGGTTGGTGGGTGGGGGAATTTTCAGGATAGCATGACACTGGTTCCTCAAACTTCAATGGGAAGTCGTGTGTGTGTGTGTGTGTGTGTGTGTGAGATGAGTAAGAGCTGAGTGACAGGGCAGTGGGAATCAACCTGGGGTATTTACATCAGGCCTTTGTGGTAACCAGGAAAACAAACAGAGGAACTGAGTCGCCCTCAGACAACAGATACACTTCAGCTTTTCCCTGCGATATGACACCTATCTGGGGTTTCATCACACATCCTGGAGACGCTAGCCGACCTGCAGTCAGGGCAGGAAGAGGTTGACTGCTCACTGTCTAAAAACTACATTGGCCTATTTTAAAATGGGACCCTGAATCATATTTCTCACCTAATCATAAGCCCATACCTAATGACTAAGTGTAGTATAGAGTAATAACACAAGGGATAAAAATAACAAATAAGTAAAGAGTAGCAGTAAATAACAATAGCAGGGGTAAATACAGGGGGTACCGGTACAGAGTCAATGTGCGGAGGCACCAGTTGTCGAGGTAATATGTACATGTAGGTAGGTAGAGTTATTTAAGTGACTATGCATAGATAATAACAGAGAGTAGCAGCAGCATAGAAGAGGGGGGGGGGGCAATGCAAATAGTCTGGGTAGCCATTTTATTAGATGTTTAGGAGTCTTATGGCTTGGGGTAGAAGCTGTTTAGAAGTCTCTTGGACCTAGACTTGGCACTCCGGTACCGCTTGCAGTACGGTAGCCGAGAGAACAGTCTATGACTAGGGTGGCTGGAGTCTTTGACATTTTTTAGGGCCTTCCTCTGACACCGCCTGGTATAGAGGTCCTGGATGGCAGGAAGCTTGGCCCCGGTGATGTACTGGGCCGTACGCACTACCCTCTGCAGTGCCTTGCAGTCGGAGGCCGAGCAGTTGCCATACCAGGCAGTGATGCAACCACTCAGGATGCTCTCGATGGTACAGCTGTAGAACCTTTTGAGGATCTGATGACGCATGCCAAATCTTTTCAGTCTCCTGAGGTGGAATAGGTTTTGTCATGTAGTCCACAATCATCTTCTTTGTCTTGATCACGTTGAGGGAGAGGTTGTTGTCCTTGCACCACACGGTCAGGTCTCTGACCTCCTCCCTATAGGCTGTCTCATCGTTGTCGGTGATCAGGCCTACCACTGTTGTGTCATGGGCAAACTTAATGATGGTGTTGGAGTCGTGCCTGGCCGTGCAGTCATGAGTAGAGGTCGACCGATTAATCGGAATGGCCGATTTAATTAGGGCCGATTTCAAGTTTTCATAACAATCGAAAATCTGTATTTTTGGACACCGATTTGGCCGCATTTTTTTTTTTTTTTTTACACCTTTATTTAATCTTTATTTAACTAGGCAAGTCCGTTAACACATTCTTATTTTCAATTACGGCCTAGGAACGGTGGGTTAACTTCCTCGTTCAGGGGCAGAACAACAGATTTTTACCTTGTCAGCTCGGGGGATTCAATCTTGCAACCTTACGGTTAACTAGTCCAACGCTCTAACCACCTGATTACATTGCACTCCATGAGGAGACTGCCTGTTACGCGAATGCAGTAAGCCAAGGTAAGTTGCTAGCTAGCATTAAACTTATCTTATAAAAAACAATCAATCAATCATAATCACTAGTTAACTACACATGGTTGATGATATTACTAGTTTATCTAGCATGTCCTGCGATGCATATAATCGATGTGGTGCGTATCGTTGCTCCAATACCTAACCATAAACATCAATGCCTTTCTTAAAATCAATACACATAAGTATATATTTTTAAACCTGCATATTTAGCTAAAAGAAATCCAGGTTAGCAGGCAATATTAACCAGGTGAAATTGTGTCACTTCTCTTGCGTTCATTGCACGCAGAGTCAGTGTATATGCAACAATTTGGGCCGACTAATTTGCCAGAATTTTATGTAATTATGACATAACATTGAAGGTTGTGCAATGTAACAGGAATATTTAGACTTATTGATGCCACCCGAACGGTTCCGTATTTCACTGAAAGAATAAACGTTTTGTTTTCGAGATGAGTTTCCGGATTCGGCCATATTAATGATCTAAGGCTCGTATTTCTGTGTGTTATCATGTTATAACTAAGTCTATGATTTGATAGAGCAGTCTGACTGAGCAATAGTAGGCACCAGCAGGCTCGTAAGCATTCATTCAAACAGCACTTTAGAGCGTTTGCCAGCAGCTGTTTATGACTTCAAGCCTATCAACTCCCGAGATTAGGCTGGTGTAACCGATGTAAAATGGCTAGCTAGTTAGCAGGGTGCGCGCTAATAGCGTTTCAAACGTCACTCGCTCTGAGACTTGGAGTGGTTGTTCCCCTTGCTCTGCATGAGTAACGCTGCTTCGAGGGTGGCTGTTGATGATGTGTTCCTGGTTCGAGCCCAGGTAGAGGCGAGGAGAGGGACGGAAGCTATACTGTTACACTGGCAATACTAAAGTGCCTATAAGAATATCCAATAGTCAAGGGTTAATGAAATACAAATGGTATAGAGAGAAATAGTTCTATAATAACTACAAAATAAACTTATTACCTGGGAATATTGAAGACTCCTGTTAAAAGGAACCACCAGCTTTCATATGTTCTCATGTTCTGAGCAAGGAACTTAAACGTTAGCTTTCTTACATGGCACATATTGCACTTTTACTTTCTTCTCCAACACTTTGCTTTTGCATTATTTAAACCAAATTGAACACGTTTCATTATTTATTTGAAGCTAAATAGATTTTATTGATGTATTATATTAAGTTAAAATAAGTGTTCATTCAGTATTGTTGTAATTGTCATTATTACAAATACTTTTTTTTTTTTATCGACCGATTAATCGGTATTGGCTTTTTTTGGTCCTCCAATAATCGGCATCGGCGTTGAAAATCATAATCGGTCGACCTCTAGTCATGAGTGATCCATTACAATAAATGACATTACATGCTGTCATGTAACCGAATGGCATCCTAAGAGTGATCAGGAAACTATCCCTGAGCCAGACTCCTGCCGGTACTTAAATTGTTTATGTCAGTTAACCCACAGACCAAAGCTGATCACCAGGGTTAAAGAACTTCTGTCCTCAGCTGTCTTCCTAAACACCTCCTCTAAACAGCCTTCAATATTTCATGTGCTGGGTGCCAGGACTCTGGTCGTTAATTAATAGAAGTGGAGTGTCAGTGATTGATAATTGCACCTATGATAACCCTTTGAACCACTGTCGTCAAGACAAACAATTTGTCAATGAAGTTAGTGTAAAGGAGGGTTCAAGGAGAGTTTTGATGGATTTGCCAAGAGACATAGGAGAGAGAGAGAGAGAGAGAAAAGGGAAAAAGAAAGAAAAAGAGGGCGAGAAAAACCCCTGACACGCCACAAGGCAAGCATGACTGCTCTGTACACTGCTGGTGTCACAGCTGTGGACCAATGAAAATATCACTAAGCCCTTCAACTTTATTTCTCTCATCACTAGAGACAATGAGGTTTCCAGTAATTCCACAGAGACTAATCCCCTGGGAAGCTACTATATCGAGAAAAAAAGAGGGGAATGCCAGGGCGAGTGCAATGCAGAGAATACTTGTGACTACGGTTATGGATGACCCATTATGCTTTGCGGCATAGTGGTGATTCAGTGGCTGGCTTTGTTGATCGTTATTGAATCTAAAGCCCTCCAGTCATACAAAAGTTGGATTTGTTAATTTCCTGGCCTATATAGTCTGGATATGGGCCGACATTGACTGGCCTGCCTCAGTATCATTATGATCCAGACAAGATCAGTTCCAAAAAAGATATTAAATACTGTATGAGCAGATCTATCGACCAAAATGTATTTCAACGAGCTGCAATAATTTGAACAGTATGCTGTAGCACATTTACAGGAACACAGTGCAGTACTGTAATGCTATACTCTTTAATACCATGCAGGACTGTGGCTAATAATGCTGCTGTGCTCTGTGTTCCTCCCCCTTTCCGTGCCCTCCTAATTTCTTACTGAGAGAACTGCTTCATGTTGCTGATGCAGGCAGTTTTCCTCCAGCACCCAGGCACTTTATTCAGAATAGACAGAAAGAGGCTTTCGGGGTAACAGAAATGTATGTAGTTCACTCAGCGTGCACGGTGAGTCATACTGTCCCTTAGAAAATGGGACACAGCAAGTGCATGTCCCTGACTAGCTCTTAGTGGTGTGGGTGGATGGGTGTGTAGACTGTACACCATAATGATAAGGTAAGACACCAGGTCTCACCCCCCTTACCTTCGCACATTCTCATAGGAACATCAGCAGTTAGCCTTGATTAAAGAGGTCTGAAATAGTAATAATAGTGTATAAAACCGGTTATGGCAGTAAGTGTATGTGGGTACTGGTACTAGGTCAGAGGTTGGGTACATAGTACCTCTGTATGCCCTCAGAAGCCAGTGTTCATGGTTGTGATCCAGCAATTAGTGCCCGGCCATCTGAGTACTATAGAGGGCCAAGTGGGCATGAGTATGTCTGCTGACTGTCTCTCCCCTGCTCTCTCATCTGTGGTGTGAAAGGATAACATTGTCCCCACTCGGCTCATCCGCACCAAAATATTAACTCCTCTCCCCCTCATAACCCAAGCACATGTTCCACCAGCTAACCCCTGTCTGCCTGTTAGTCTCTCTGTCTCTAACGATGTCTCTCTCGTGCTCACACACACACACACACACACACGTCTGTCTGGCAGCCAGGTCGCATTGTGGACCAGCCAGTGGGACTGGACGTTGAGGGGTAGAACACTGCTTTGCAGCCCAGGGGAAAACACTACACCCCACCTGAATGCAAATGGAAGCATCAAGTTATAAATGGATAATAGATTGTGTATAAAAGTGTAACGTCAGCATGTATCCATCTATGATAATACTTATCAAACAGCTGCACTGTTCCACATGAACAAATAACAAGGAGCAGTAGCTCCCCTGGCTGCCAACCACTTTGTAGAGGCAGGGGCTGAACTGACATTTCACCCTGGAGGAGTCCTTGAGAAATGTCACGAGATACCCACCTAACATTTTAGAGCCTGTGAGTGAGATAATTTGTGGAACACGCCGACACAGATCAGTAAGGCAGCGTCCACCTTGAACACACACAGGAGAACAGGGTGTAGTGACATCAACATGTCAGGGAGATGTGTTTTTCAAAGAGGGCCCTTCACTTCTGGCACAGTAATGTTTTTAACTCTGGGCGAGCATTTCTGTAGGTTAGGCCTACTTTCAACTGCTCCATGGGTTGCTTTGGCACCATGGAACACAACATAAATTGTTTATCTTGCACAAGGGCAGGGGAGGTCTTGTTTTAAGACATTTGATTTATCTCATAACTTGTTTTTGGTCAATATGGGTGAATGTATTGAAGATGAAAACTTGCTGCATCCTAGGCCTACTGCACACTTATGGAAATGTAATGTTATGAGGGGATTGTGTGCAGTCCTTTCCCAAATGACATTTTAGGTATATCAGAAAATAAATACACCTGTGATGTTACTTACCAACTCATCTAAGTTTCTCATGTCACACAGCACCCTCTGTTTCTGTTGCCAATGTGCATAAGAGGCAGGCTCGGGTTCATCAACCACACTCTCCTTGCGAACGAAAGCCCTGCTTATTGGAAGTAGGCTTGGACTGGGCTCCCCCTGGTTCTCCTGGTCCCGGATCTCCTCCTCGATCTCCTCCTCCAGCTGGATCAGCATCGGGGCCAGCATGCCGAACTTGGCCCCGCGCCGCGCCACCTCCAGCAGGCACAGCACAAAGTTCTTCTCGTTGCATTTCTCCACTATGTCGTTGGTTTCGAACATCAGAACATCCTTGATCCAGAGCTCCTGACGACACCAGCCGATGAAATTGGACACGTTATCCCGAGCCAAAAACGACCCAGGGACCACGTTGCGCGACTGAAAAACCACATCCTTGGTTGGCATCCTCAATGACTGTGCAACCTCCGGGTACTCCATCTGGAAGTCCAGCGCTGCTCGATTCACATTGTTGGCATGCCGACAGAGGGCACAGCCAGTCTCCAGCCCTTCCATAAAGGTGTCTGCCGTTATATCCAGGTCATACAGCGTGTTAAACCACTCGGCCAAGTCCTCCTTCATGGCATACAGGTATTCCTCGCTGGACTTGAACGGCCGGATGCTTTTGGAAGCAGCAGACTGGATGTTACTCTGATCAGCCATATTGTCGTGATATGTATCAATGCAGGCTAGTCCTACTTAATAATTCCCGGTTGTCTCATTGCATAAGCGCTCCAAAACCATATGGAGCAGAGCAAAATAACCGCGTAGAGGCACCCATGACAAGCGGGCATATGCGGTATATCAATCTAGGTCCTTGAAGGAATACTTTGTATTGTTAAAACATATTGACATCATGCGAGGCAGCCGTGGCGCGTGGATGCGTTTTCCGGATGTCTGTGTGGTTCCCATTTCCTTTAATGAGCGCATCTCTATTTCTCACGGAGTTCCAACTGCGGGCGAGGAAGAAAAAGGTATGGTTAGCTACAGATGGATACACACCCAACGCATAAATCCTCCAGGTATCCTTGACCTCCTATGTCTGTGAATAGACAATGAGTCGCGATAATCATGTTGCTGGTTTGCATGGATGGTCCAAATCACGTCTTCGCAGTATCCCTCAATAGAATGACCCTCAGCACTGACCAGTGGCAGGCTTCACAGTTCACTTGCCGTGTAACAGTCTCCCTAGCTCCCATTTTGCACCGCCTCCTGTCCTGAACATGCTGAACTGCTCTAGTTTAGACAGGTTGAGCGATTCAGTGGCATATCCCATTATGTACATGGGAGAAAAAAAGCGTAACCCGGTACTTACCGCCTGATAATTTAATATCGTAATTAAACACGTATAGCAATTGCTAGAGAACAAACAGTTGACCCGCGAACCACTAGTTCACGTGCCAAGAAAAAAACATGACAGCGCTAGAATAAATTAAAATGTGATAAACAGGTGGCTGGATTAGCCAAGCAGCCAGGGTTTTAAAATGCACATCATACACCGCCAAGAAAAGACCATCATTCATCGATAGGATTTCAAATCGTGGTAATGACCGCACCGGGTGTGTGAATATGACCGATATTTTCTATATAACTAACAACTTTTCACAAAGCAATAATTAGCACATTTAATTCTTACCTACCTTTGAAAATGGAATGTTTTGTCAAGAACGGACCGTTTTTCGATCAGACTCATTCAGTAAAACAAATCGAAACCAGACCCACGAACAAAAGCTGTAATAGACTACAATTTGAATGAGTTCAAAAGTGTAAGACACAAGTCGTTTTAAATCAACCCTCGCTTGTGGGCTATTTTTTCATTGTCGTCTTCAACGCCAAGTTACTTTCCTCCCAGGACACTGGGCAATAAAAAAATGGGAGGCGAGTCCATTTCCTCGGGTTTGAAAAAGCAGACAACAAACGTCAGGGAAACGTTATTAGCATGTCAACAGGCAGCCCACATGTTCGAAGTGCGTCAAATTCAAGCATAACCATTTTAACATAGGAAAAAGATGTCCAATTACTAATAGCTTATTGAAATCACTCCAAAGGAATCAAATTAATATTACAATGTAACGATGCAGCATTGAGAGATAGCAACAGTTACACTACTTCAATTTGCAACATTGGGCTGTGATATATATGGATTGCGGGAGCCGTTAGGCGAAAACAATTATAGGTATGATTTTTTTCCTGTGTGTACTGTGTATAATTGAAAACCGAATGTAAAACCGGGTGAGGAGAACGAAGTGTTGGGGAACCAGAGAGGAAGAGGCTAAGCGAGAAGGATAACTGGGCACAAAATCTGTCTTCTCCAGGAGGTGGCGTTTTTTTGGTCACCGAACGAGGAGTTTTTGTATGGAGGTCAATGAGAGTGTCGAATTTGGTTCACAAAACAGATTGCTTATTTGATCGAATAGATGTTTCGGATTGATTAGGTTGTTACGAGTTTACTGATTTAAGTAGGACACGTGACATCCCGGCAACTTTGAAAAAAACTTTAGGCCTATATCGGTTTGCCAGTTGTCACTAGTTACCACAGCCACAAAGTCATAAACCCCGCTCGTTTCTACAATTCATCATCTTAAAATTTGATTTTAAATCTAACCTTACTACTAACCTTATGCCTAACCCTAAATTAAAACCAGAAAGCAAATGTTTGTTTTCATGAATGTTTACGATATAGCCAATTTTCACTTTGTGGCTGCGGTGACTAGTGGAAACAGTTGAGCCACACTCTCATTGGCTACAATGGTCCCGACCTGATCTTGCCTCCTACCGACTGCCTTCCATTTTTGAAGAAATGTATTTTAATTGTTAGTGGCCACCAGAGTAGGCCCGGTTTCCCAAAGGCATTTTAAGGTTACGTTCGTCGTTAGAACCTTCATAGGAGCGTCGTTAAATATCCGAGCTATTTGCCAAAACCATCGTTACTAAACTTGCTATTCAAAACGGTCGTTATTTAACGACTGCACCAGACCACTCGTAGAACAGCTAAGTAGCCTACGTCGTTAATGATTCTTCGCCCTTCCGCGTCACTTTATACACAGAATATCTCCACTAAACACAAAATTAAGGTGTGTCTTTCTGTGACCATTTCTTTGCTGACAAGCGAAGGATAGTTTTTTAATTAACCTAACAAACGAAGGATATATTTTAATTTAACTAGGCAAGTCAGTTAAGAACAAATTCTTATTTACAATGACGGCCTACCAGAAGTCAAAATGCCTCATACGGGGGCTGGGATTAAAAAATTAAATATAGGACTAAACACACATCACGACGAGACACCACTACATAAAGAGAGACCTAAAACAACAACACAACATGGAAAGCAGCACAAAACCTGGTACAAACATTATTGGGCCCAGACAACAGCACAAAACGCAAGAAGGAAGAGTGTTGTCTCTTCCTTCTTGCGTTTTGTGCTGTTGTCTGGGCCCAATAATACATAAATAATAAATCACGCGAAGCAGCTACAACTGTCTGTAAGTGTCCATAATGAAGAGATGGAGATAAAACGGTCCAGTTTTAGTATTTTTTTGCAGCTCGTTCCATTCACTAATATAATAGGCTAAATAATAAGATGAATACAGTATAGGCTACATAGACCTAAATATTTTAACGATATTGAACTCAATTTAATGGTAATAAAATTGTTTTACTTCGCTATTTGTCTCCTGTCGTCAGAAATGTTTGTCTTCTAATGCCCCTAAAGGGGAAAGTAATCTAATCAGGTAACATTTAGAAAGTAACCTACCCAACCCTGTCTACTAGTGATGTAATCCTTCCCTCAAACGAGCATATGTGCACATCCCGTTAAGAATGCGGGGGAAATTAGTGAGTATCCTTTTTATGGGTCAGACCCAAGTGTCAGGGCAGGACGAATTTGCTTCCCAACAAGAAGTGATACTTCAAAAAAAGATTATAGGTCACTCTTTGTCAATATGAAATAGATAAGCCTAGTAGTTACCTCTAGTCTGGAATACAAACAAACTTGATTCTCTGCTAACTCCAGTTTTTACAGGCCGGGCCAGACGAGCACTGTCTGAAACAACAGCAGCCCCATGCTTGGCTCAGCACATGCTCTGCGTCCGATTTCAATATGGAATGGAAAGATGGGAAAAATACTTTTTTCTTTGAGATAGAGATGTGTTGGTTGAGAATTTTTGGGACTGGGATAAATAATTTTTTCTGTGTCAGACAACTCGCACAGTGATCTGTTCCCCAGCATGAGCAACTGGATACCAGTCCTCAAGGAACTCGGAAGCGTGAGCTGTGACCGGACTTCACCCACACAGAACATAGGGCTTTAAAAGGAAGTTAGACGTTTAGGCTGGAGCATGTACTTTTCTCTGGATCACAACACTTTACCACAGCACAATAAATGCACCCTGACTGTGCGGTCAGTGATTACAGGCAGACAAACATAAAACTGGATTATAAATAACTGACCCAACTGGTATATTTAAACAAAGCCAATCAATTCACTTTCATTGGGAAGAGAAGGGTGATTATCAAAGGGCTCAGATCACTGTGGACATATGCTGAACAGATGCAAATGTGGTATCAGTCACAGACAGGGGTGGCTGACATCTGTGGTTAATAACATCCATTGTTTCTTGATTGGATTGGGAGGTTTCTCAAAGTCGAAAAGAAAATGCAAAGACATCAAGGCAATTCTGTAAAGCAAAGCCAGAAAGCAGTTGATCTTCATTCTTACTGGTAAATGTGCAGTTTAGTTGTCAAACTCGTTCCACAAAGCAGTATTGAAAGTGTGTTCATTGACTATATGATTGCAATACAACATGAAGACAAATCCTCTATGACAGCTGATGTATCTTCAACAGTTGTTGGTCAAACAGATATCATGCCAGCATTCTTTCAAAGCTGCATATTACAGTGCCTCCTTGTTGACAATTCTGAAAGAGAACATTGCTGTAGAGCTGTACAATTCCTACTTTTCCCACCATTTGAGAACCAAGATGAAGACAAATTCAAAAAGTCAACCATTCATGATGCCTCATAACAGCAATGGATCTGAACTTCTTTTAGCATCAAATCAGGGTGGACATTTTATTTTCAAAATTGTTTATCATTACACAGCTATGGGAAGGAGAAGCAATTACAATTAAAAAAGAAGTGTCATGTTTTACAATAAACTGTCAAAATCAGTCTGTACATCTAAGAAATGCAAAAAATAAACTTGCACAAGTCAAAATAACTGAACCAAGGGTAAATAAAACTATAAAAAAACTAAACGTTTAACTACGAGTTGAATGAAACTGCACCAGAGTATTTCAAAAGCAGTTCTATAACCATTAATAAAAACGGAATCATAAATTAATTTCATTTTAAAAATCAAATCCTGCACTAAATGGAAAATTCAAATTGCTGTCTTTCAGTAGGGTCGGTCCCTGCGTTCCTGGCGATGGTCCCTATGAGAGAGGAAAAGCAGTAATTTAGTGTCCAACAAACATAGTAATACATGAGTATGATGAAAGCAGTCCAACATGTTCCTTTACCTCATATCCATCTTGCCTGGGGGCCCCCCCATTCCTCCTCTCCCCATTCCTCTTCCTCGGTCCATAGGCGGTCCTCCCCTGCTAGACCCTCGGAATCCCCCTCGGTCCATTCCACCACGTCCCCTGAATCCACCGCCACGGTCACCTCCCCATCCTCCACGGAAGCCTCCAGGCCCTCCTGGCCCGCCACGGTCCATCCCTCTGCCCCCACGCATCCCCATGCCACCCCTGCCTCGCTCACCACCTGAACAAAATCACACAAGACCCAGTTAAGCTTGCCACCAGACTATCGTTGACATGCACACGTTAACAGGAAGGGAAACAAGATTAAACATAGTATTCCCAGTGCACATAGAGCAAGCCCCTCCAACATCAAAGCTTTCAATTACAGTAAACAGACTGCTAAACATGGATGGTTTCATGTTTCCCCAGAGTTGACACTAATCTATACTGAACAAAAATAAACATGCAACAATTTAAGCTTTTACTGAGTTACATTTCATCAATAAATTTAAATAAATTAAATGAGCCCTAATCTATGGACTTCACATGACTGGGCAGGGGTGCAGCCATGGGTGCCCACCCACTGGGGATACCAGCCAATCAGAATGAGTTTTCCCCACAAAAGGGATTTATTACAGACAAATACTCCTCAGCAACCCACCCCCCCCCCCCCCGTAGTTGATCCCACTGGTGGAGAAGCCGAAAGTGGAGGTCCTGGGCTGGCGTGGTTACACGTGGTCTGCGGTTTTGAGGCCGGTTAGACGTACTGCCAAAGTCTCTAAAACGACGTTGGAGGCAGCGTATGGTAGAGAAATTAACATTAAATTCTCAAGCAACAGCTCTGGTGGACATTCCTGCAGTCAACATGCCAATTGCAAGCTTCCTCAAAACTCGAGACATCTGTGGCATTATGTTGTGTGACAAAACTGCACATTTTAAAGGGGCCCTTTATTGTCCACAGCACAAGGTGCACCTGTGTCCTGATCATGCTGTTTAATCAGCTTCTTGAAATGCCACACCTGTCAGATGGATGGATTATCTTGGCAAAGGAGAAATGCAAACTAACAGGTATAAACACATTTGAGAGAAATAAACATTTTGTGCGTATGGAACATTTCTGGGACTTATTTTAGCTCGTGAAACATGGGAACACTTTACATGTTGTGTTTATTTTTGTTCAATTTAGTACAACTGCTAAGCATTGACCCTGAAGTCTAGGTGTTAAACCTGTTTGATTTGGCTGTGTTACATTGCAAACATTAAGATATGTGAAACAGGGAAGGTAATTCAGCCCGTTGCTCAAATAACACAAATTGTTATAATGGTTCCTGTCTACAGTTGAACCAGGCCCTAACAATAGTGCTGCTGTGCCAGTGACCGCTGTACCTGAAGGGGGCCCAAAGCCCTCTGGTTTGGGAGCTTTGCACTGGTTACACTCCATCCTCCAGGAAAAGTTCTGGTTGCCACAGCCCCTGAGAAGGACAACCATTCAGTGATATACACAAAAACCACTACCTGTACTGTAAAGTTCATTAAAAAAAAAATTGGGAAAGGGTAAACTCTTTCTTGAGAGGTCCTTACTGGTTGGGGCACTCCCAGTCTCCAGCTCTCTGCTGCATGTTGCCACCTGGGCCACCTGGCCCACCTCTGCCCATACCATGTGGTCCTCCTCGTGGGACAAAACCTCCACGCTCTCCTCCACGGCCCATCATGCCTGATAACACACACCAGGGGTTGTTTCAATAGTTCATTATATTGCCATGGCAAATGTGCGGCAGCTATATATACTGAACAAAAATATAAAGACGCAACATGTAAAGTGTTGCTCCCATGTTTCATGAGTTGAAATAAAATATCTTAGAAATGTTCCATACGCACAAAAAGTTTCCCAAAAATTTGTTTGCATCCATGTTAGTGAGCATTTCTCCGTTGCCAAGATAATCCATCGAACTGAAAGGTGTGTCCTACCAATAAACTGATTAAACATGATTATTACACAGGTGCACCTTGCACTGGGGGAAAAAAAAGTCCACTAAAATGCGCATGTGTGTCACACAACAAAGTGCCACAGATGTCTCAAGTTGAGGGGGCGCGCAATTGGCTTGCTGACTGCAGGAATATCCACCAGAGATGTTACCAGATAATTGAATGTTCATTTCTCTGTCATTGGAGAATGTGGCAGTATGTCCAACCGGCATCACAACCACAGACCACGTGTAACCATGCCAGCCCTAGGACTTCCACATCTGGTGGGATCATCGGAAACCAGCCACCCGGACAGCTGATGATCCTTTGGGTTTGCACAACCGAAAAATTTCTGCACAAAAGGTCAGAAACCGTCTCAGGGATGCTCATCTGCATGCTCATCGTCCTCACCAGGGCCTTGACCTGACTGCAGTTCGGCATCTTAACCGACTTCAGTGCGCTCACCGGCACGCTGGAGAAGTGTGCTCTTCACAGATTAATCATAGTTTCAATTCTACAGATGGCAGACAGCGGTGTATGGCGTTGTGTGGGCTAGCGGTTTTCTGATGTCAACAGAGTGCCCCATAGTGGCGGTGGGGTTACGGTATGGGCAGGCATAATCTACAGACAATGAACAAAAATGCATTATATCGATGGCAATTTGAATGCACAGACATACCGTGATGAGATCCTGAGGCCCATTGTTGTGCCATCACCTCATGTTTCAGCATCATAATGCACGGCCCCATGTCGCAAGGATCTGTACATAATTCCTGGAAGCTGAAAATGTACCAGTTCTTCCATGGCCTGTATACTCACCAGACATGTCACCCATTGAGCATGTTTGGGATGCTCTGGATCGACACGTACGACAGCGTGTTCCAGTTCCCACCAATATCCAGCAACTTCACACAACCATTGAAGAGGAGTGGGACAACATTCCACAATCAACAGCCTGATCAACTCTATGCGACGGAGATGTGTTACGCTGCATGAGGAAAATGGTGTTCACACCAGATACTGACTGGTCTTCTGATCCATGCCCCTACCTTTTTTATAAAGACATCTGTGACCAACTACTGCATATCTGTATTCCCAGTCATGTGAAATCCATATATTAGGGCCTAATTTATTTATTTCAATTTACCAATTTCCTAATATGAACTGTACCTCAGTAAAATCTTTGAAATTGTTGCATGTTGCATTTACATTTCTGTTCAGTGTATTTTCAGTTTTGAACAAATAAACAGTTGACTTAAATATACCTCCAGGTCCTCCACGGCCCATCATGTCACCCCTCATGGACATGCCCCCTCTCATTCCACCCATCATGGGCTTACGGCGAGCCATGGACACCTTCAGCCTCCTGCCCTGGTACTCTTTCCCTGTTGAGGTCATAAACAGAATGTAACAGGAATACAGAGAAATGGAGAGAAAAGGCAAGAGTTAATGGTCATTACTAGTATTCTAAAGTACATTTCAGTGCACATCAACATGTCCTGATATGCATTCATTTGGATGGTTCAAGGGTAGAATCAGAGTAGGCAGATGCAGGTTAAAAAGGGCCAGTATGACATACCATCAAATAACTCTACAGCAGCTTTGGCAAAGGAGGGCTCCTCGTAGGACAGTGTGGCGTCTCCCTTGGGCTTCCCGGAATCATTGTCTGTGTAGATGTTGATGGCAGGCTTGCCCAACCTCCGGTTCATCTGAACAAAAGAGGAATTCATCACTCAAAAGTCAACCTACCCCACCATTAACACTTATCTGCTGTTGACATTCTTTTTGAGAACATTTTTTAGAGCATTCATTATCTGTTCAGTGCAATTGGCATGCTGACTGCAGGAATGTCCAACAGCTGTTGCCAGAAAATGTTGTGTTAATTTCTCTACCATAAGCCATAATGTCTGCAGTACGTTGGATGCATATCTGTATTCCCAGTCATGTGAAATCCATAGACTAGGGCCTAATTTATTTATTTTAAATTGACAGATTTCCTTATATGAACTGTAACTCAGTAAAATCTTTTAAATTGTTGCATGTTGCACTTATATATTTTTTTCAGTGTACATAGGCATGTTTTGGAAGAGACAAATACAACTTAATGTGTGTCTAAGTTGAGGTCCTTAGATTGAGTGTCCTCACCCTGATGGGTCCAGGGTCTTTGAAGAAGATAGCCATCTCCTCCAGAGTGGCGTTCTCTGTGAGTCCTGTGATGTAGATGGTGCTGTTCTCAGAGTCATCCTGCTCCTCAGGGCGCCCTGAACAAAGAGAACTACCATTCAAAAAACTGACAGGAAACACTACAGCTACACTTCCACTACACTGTCCTTATTCATCTCAGATTCATAAACCATTAAGCCAAGAAGTTGGACCAAGATCAACGAAACAAAGCCTTTCAGGCAAATACAAACCAGTAAGATAAACGTTCAAAGGTTAGCAATTGATCCGTCAATGCTTCTGATCTATGATACAAGTGTTGGTCATTTAGTATCTGCTTACCCATGTTACGCACTGCCCCGTTGTTCATGGGTCCTGTTTGCCATCAGGCGAGGGGGAAAAAAGTGCCAAAGTCAGTTTGTGTCACTCAAGTCCTCTGCTAAACTGCTGAAGAGTATTTTAAGTGATAACACAAGACACAGTCCTCCAGAACACAGATGTCAGACGTTTTTGAAAATATATTGATCATGATGTAAATAAAAACCTCAGACCCGTTTGTATAAAAATGTGTGCCATAAGAAAATGTCCTAAGAAACCACATAATATTAACCCCCAAAAATACCAGGGGTTTGGCTCCATGAAATTGTAAATGCAAAACCATTTTTCAAAACTGACATTTCTTGGCAGCAGTCATTTGTCATTAATATGTCATTGTGAAATAAGAGTACCTTGCTCTTCAAGGTTACCTTAGGCAGTGAGTGATATAAACCAGAGTAAAAAGTACCCCTTTCCAAACAGATGTCTCAGACATTTAAACTGGACCCCCTTCTATTTCCATCCATTCTAATAGCCACCTATATATTTGGCTACCCCCCCAAAAACGCTGCACACACCAACGTAAGGGCTTAGGTAAATGCTCTGCGCGTACATGCTCTAGTAGGTAAAGGTCTGGAGTGGACAAGCCAGTGTAATACTCGTTAACTTACCACCGGGCTTATTGAAGCCACCTCTGTCTCCAGCGACGCTATGGGGGAATAAATGGAGATATGAAGGCGATTTCCCTTTTAACAGCCACTTCCATGCATGGAGCCCCATGGCTCGTTTGGGGAGGTTGACGGACACAGTTCTGACTAGTTCATTTAACAACCCCCCAACATGCCTACACAGTCTATGCAATCCAGTTAATGGGAATGAAGGAATTAACAGCAACTATATGGCATCATTCCTTTACTAGAAGGATTCTTAATGACAGCATTTAATAGCAGATACTGGCTAGTTTGGAGCTAGCTGAGGGGTGTTAAATCTCTACCTTTGGGGAAATATGTGACAGAATCCCAGGAATGTGTTACAAAGGAAACCTTTTTTAGATGCATTCCATATGCAGTTTAATAATGACTAGCCTGGAGATACTATACTGACAAGAGATAACTTACAGATACAGTTAAATACGTGGAAAGCTAGTGCATTATGTCCAATTTACAGTTGAAGCAAATGCCTATACGAGTTAAAACAAATGGTTGACGTCAAATGCAATGCATCTGAAATATTAAACAAAAAACAGGTGATTACAGTCACCTTTGAAATTAAAACCAAAAAACACACCATCCATATACATTATTTTACAAAAACATGAATTGAAGTTAAAACAATTCTAATAAATACAGAATTTAAACTTGACCATGTTACAATGTTCACCAAGGTAAAAGTAATGATTTTACTATACAAATGTAATTATCATTTTAAAGAGTTTCCCAGCATGCTTTAGACAGCACCATCCTCATCTCTTGGATTTAAGGCAGAACCCAAATCTCTGTGGTTTAACCCCTTCGGTTGTTTAAGCTGCCGGCTCTGTATTGAGTACAGGTACTTTATAGAATATAGATGGGTTTACATGGCTCTCACTGTTACCTGTAGCGTAAATGTGACAAAGCATGTTAAAAAGGTGTTCATTTGATTAAACAAAACATTTGTAATCCAAACCACATTTTAAAAACTAAAACACATAAGGGGCTGGTTTCCCCAGACACAGATGAAGCGTAGTCCAAAGACTAAAAAACATTCTGTGCATTATTTTTAGTCCAGGACTAGGCTTACCCTGGGAAACCGGACCCAAAACATTTTGCCCTAAAAGCTATAATGTATAAAGAAGTAAAACAGGAGTTACATATGAATGCCAAATGATATTTTTTTTCCTTTACCCTTTTTCGTGGTATCCAATTGGTAGTTAGTCTTGTCTCATCGCTGCAACTCCCGCACGGACTCGGGAGAGGCAAAAGCCGAGAGCCGTGCGTCCTCCGAAACACAACCCAACCAAGCCGCACTGCTTCTTGACACAATGCCGCTTAACCCAGAAGCCAGCCGCACCAATGTATCGGAGGAAACACCGTACACCTGGCGACCAGTGTCAGCATGCACTGTGCCTGGCCCGTCACGAGTCGATAGTGAGCGATGGGACAAGGACATCCCTGCCGGCCAAACCCTCCCCTAACCCGGCGACGCTGGGCCAATTGTGCGCCGCCCCATGGGTCTCCCAGTCGCGGCCGGCTGCGACAGAGCCTGGACTCGAACCCAGAATCTCTAGTGGCACAGCTAGCACCACGATACAAGGCCTTAGACCACTGCACCACTCGGGAGGCCCATGCCACATTTCTTGACTACTTTAAGCAATGTTAAGAGAAATAAAGGCCACTTTCAACTTGAAAATATGACAAAATCAAAAATCAATTGAGGTTAAGAAATGTGACAAGTGTCATGTAATTAATAAAAGATTGTGCTGTAGACAAAGGTGGAATTATTCACTTTGATCCTCTCTTTAGGGAAAGCACATAGCCATGTACTGAATAATATTAATATAATACAAGCCTAGAGCAAAACATAATAGAACATATGAGTCTGGTGTGACCTAGTGAACATGCGCCAATTCTTTATTATTTTTTTCTTGTTCCAGGGATATTACCTTCAGCTGTCTGATACTCAATGGGATCAACCTCACCTCAAACTCTACAATGAAAACATAGCTGCCATCATAATGCCCAGGTTGCCAGTTTAGTACCAATAACCTACAAGGGGATAACCTTAGTTCTGCATGGATGTATCCCGTAGAAATGTACGTTATCGGTTTTCCAGGGAAAAACTCTAAATCCCAAATGTGCATTAACCTCAACTTAGTATGCAATTAAACTCCTTGGTATAGGCAATCAATATGTCTAGCTTATTAAACAAACTAAAGTAATTTTAGAAGATCTGCCCCTGGGGGTCATGAGCCAAAAAGGGCCCCCGAAATATTGTCCAAAATTAGCTAATTGGACAGAAAGGGGCACACCTCCAAACACCAATGAGAAAAAGCTTGTCTTGTATTGCAAAGGTTTGTTAGCTTAAAACTAAGGATTTTGTGGTTTCAAGAGATAAGTAATCGATATGACAACACAAGCCAAAATTTGAGGTAAATTAGTTAGCAACTAAACTCCCATAGTGCATACTCCCAAATACCTTCTGGGTCAGCTTTTTAAAAATAAAATCAGAGTTAGATTAAATAGGTACATTTTTATACCATATTAAAATGTATTTAACCTCACAGCAATCATTTAAAAAGGTGCGGTGTGCCCACCAAATCATTGAAACCTGCAGCAGTAACCCTGAAGCCTTGTAAATAGATGGACAATAATCAATGCTATAGATTATATACACCTGTAAAGCTGTGGTACAGCAAAAAGGGATGTCTGATTGAATAGTTTACAACTCCAGCTTTCTGTTCACAAATGTCAGTCCCAGCTCTTTGTTTCATGAAATCATATTCCTTCTTACCTTTGGCCACTGTATGGCAGGGCTAAGAGTTTGTACCCACAAATAGGGGGTCCCTTCATGATACTTTTTGTAGGCATTAGATATTTGATCCTACACAAAGTAAACAGTGACTTTCCCCACTAATAAAAGAGATGTCTATTTTACCTTTGTAGGGTTATAACTTGACCCAATTAGTGTTTAAGGGGAACTTCAAACTCAGCCCTGCTCAGCCTGGCCGCAGCACCTGCAAGAATGGATGGAAGTTATGTTGAGCAATAAGGAGAGTGACTTACCCCATGCCTCCACGGCCCATGCCCCCACGTCCCCTGCCACCGTGCATCATGCCGCCCCTGTCATAGCCATCCCTGGGTGGCCCACGGCTCTCCCCTGCCCCTGGGAACCTAGCAGGGTCAGAGCCAGAGTAGCCAGAGCTGCCTCTGCCCTCCTGTCCATAGTTATCTACAGAATAACATGAGGATTAGCGGAAATGCCCTTGTGTGAAAATGAATGAACATCAACATGACTAAGATTATAACTAGCAGGTAGGCCTATTGCAATGCTTGTGTGTGTGTTAAAATAACAGGGGAGACCACTAGTCTTACTGTAATGGCTTGACTGGTTGTAACCACTTTGGGGCCCACTTTGTTGTCCATACTGGCTGCCTGCAGGCTGCCCGTAGGAACCTGAGGCCTGAGGAGGGTAGGCCGCGGCAGGGGCCTGTTGCTGCTGAGGTGGGGGCTGCTGCTGCTGGTACCCACTCTGCTGCTGCCCATAGCTTCCCTGCTGGGCCTGGTACCCACTCTGCTGCGCGGCATATCCCCCTGGTTGGGAGTAGCTGCTCTGGCTGTAGCCAGCTGGCTGGCTGCTGGCATTATAACTGAAGTGGTTAGGGACGGGCAGGGACTGAATAGGTCATAAAGAGTGCTCCACAACTATACGTTTCTTATGGGTTGACAGCTGCAACTTGTCTTCCACTGCGTACAAGCTAAAATCAAGAAACATCAACAAAATAATGTAACATTCACTGCATCACTACCACGATTACACCCGTGTCCTAATGTGAGACTAGTTAGCCTACCTCGGAGGTGCAGTGGAAGCAGCCTGCTGGCTGTAGCCAGCGTAGGCAGACTGGGCTGCATAGCCTGGCTGGGAGCCATAGGAGGGCTGAGAGGCAGCGGGAGCAGCAGCAGGAGCACTCTCATATCCACTGGCTCCATAGCCCGCGGCAGGCTGGGAGTAGCCATGGGCACTGGGCTGGGCAGCAGGGTACCCAGCTGTGGTCAAACAGGAAATGGTTTAATTGAAGAAGGTGTAGATAGATCATTCCAGGTACAACCCGGTTAGGATTTTAGATCACACTATAACCACTCTGGACTTCTACAACCTGACAGAGCAGCACTGATGAAGAATATTAAATGGCACATAATAATACCATTGTGTTATTAAAAGTGTGTTAGAATTAGTGTTAGATATCGGTAGATGAATACCATTCTGAAGGATCTATAGTCTTATAGTCAGTCGTAAGATGTCTTTTACAGTCATGATGCAGGAGGAATAAATAGTGTCAAATAAATCTCTCTTCTCCAGGGTTCAACTAGTCTACTCACAATACTATAGTCTACTACACACGATGTGAAATATATTACATGGATCTATCCAGCCAGCCATTGAACACTTTGTATAGACTTAGCCTAAGTGGCATGAAATGGATAGAGATTAAAAGTAATCTGTGTCGAACCTGTTTTATTCCCAGCTGTAACATGAAAGCAAGAGGAGAGAAGGTTCACAGTTCAAAAATGGTGACTTGGGTTGAAAATGGTCCTTTAAGGCACTCAAAGCACATTTGCAGTAATATAAATACAGGATTGACATTACATGTGGTCAATGGTTAGAGGCATTATGGACAATTCTCATTCCATTCCACCAAAATTACTTTTGGCCTATCATTTGATCAGTTTGAAACTGACCTGGTGCTGGTTGCCCATAGGAGGAACCATACTGCTGCGCATAGCCGCCAGCAGAGGGTGCTGCCTGAGAGTATCCGGTCTCAGCTGCAGCAGGCTGGGCGTAGGACCCATATCCTTGCTGGCTATAACCCTGCTGAAATACAAAATATTATTTTATAGACCGATAGATAATGACAAGTACCCTGGGAAAGATGGCACGCTGTCCTGTGCTTCAGTTCAAACTAAACATGGAATGAGGTCAATGCAGTATTGTGGGTCTCTGCAGGTATGTGTCATTCATAAATGGCCGTGTCTAAATATAAAACTCACCTGGGCAGATTGTCCATAGCCCTGTGAGGGCTGAGCAGCATATGAGCCATACCTGCAGGGACACAAGATCAATCATTCATCTCGTTTCTGTAGATCATAATTAATTGTGTCAAATAACACAAACACCCATTCCTCTGGATTCATTAGAACACTTCTAAGTAGTACACAACCTGCATGTAGAAAGACTTACCCCTGCTGGGCACCGGCCTGGTTGTAGGAACTGTAATCTGTAAAAGAAAATTACAAAATAAATTACTAGTCTAACATTCAACAACAGTTCTACAGGCTAGTACAGTATCAAAATCCACTTTGGACTCATGAGAAGAAACTACTCATGTTCACTGGGCAATAATCTTGTGTAGACCCTCGGCAGTGCCAACCAGGCCAGGCCACACAATGGGAAAATCTTTCAAGTTCAACAGTCCTTTTGGTTGAAGATTATAAGGTTAAGACAACAGGGTTAGAATATTCCATAACCCTTTGCAATTCAAGGGACCAGCGTCGCTAGTAGTAATTTTTACGCACACAGAGTATCAATCAAAAGTTTGGACACCTACACATTCAAGGGGTTTTTTTCTCATAAAAAATGACTTTCTACATTGCAGAATAATAGTGAAGACATCAAAACAATGAACAAATATGGAAATCTAAATATATTTTAGATTCTTCAAATAGCCCCCCTTTGCCTTGATGACAGCGCTGCACACTCTTGGCATTCTTTCAATCAGCTTCATGGGGTAGTCACCTGGAATGCATTTCAATTAACAGGTGTGCCTTCTTCAAAGTTAATTTGCAGAATTTCTTTCCTTAAGGCATTTGAGTCAATCAGTTGTGCTGTGACATGGTAGGGGTGGTATACAGAAGATAGCCCTATTTGGTAAAAGACCACCCATATTATGGCAAGAACAGCTCACATAAGCAAAGAGAAACAATCCATCATTACTTCAAGACATGAAGGCCAGTCAAACCGGAAAACGTCAAGCACTTTGAAAGTTTCTTCAAGTGCCGTCGCAAAAAGCATCAAGCACTATGAAACTGGCTCTCATGAGGACCACCACAGGAAAGGAAGACCCAGAGTTATCCTCTGCTGCAGAGGATAAGTTCATTGGAGTTACCAGCCTCAGAAATTGCAGCCCAAATAAATGATTCAGAGTTCAAGCAACAGACATCTCAACATCAACTGTTCAAAGGAGACTGCATGAATCAGGCCTTCGTGGTCAAAGAAACCACTACTAAAGGACACCAATAATAAGAAGAGACACTTGCTCGGGCCAAGAAACACAAGCAATGGACAACAGACCGGTGGATATCTGTTCTTTGGTCTGATGAGTCCAAATTAGAGGTTGACCGATTAATCGGAATGGCTGTTTTTTTAACAATCGTAAATCTGTATTTTTGGACACCGATTTGGCAAAAAAAAATTCTTACATCTTTATTTAACTAGGCAAGTCAATTAAGAACACATTCTTATTTTCAATGAAGGCCTAGGAATGGTGGGTTAACTGCCTTGTTCAGGGGCAAAGCAACATATTTTTACCTTGTCAGCTTGGGGATTTGTTTTTGCAACCTTCCGGTTACTAGTCCAATGCTCTAACCACCTGCCTTACATTGCACTCCACGAGGAGCCTGCATGGCAGGCTGATTACCTGTTGCACGAGGGCAGCAAGAAGCCAAGTTAAGTTGCTAGCTAGCATTAAACTTCTTATAAAAAACAATCTTAACATAATCACCAGGTAACTAACTACACATGGTTGATATTACTAGTTTATCTAGCGTGTCCTGCGTTGCATATAATCAATGTTAATTTCTCATTGAATCACAGCCTACTTCGCCAAACGGGTGAATAATCGGTATCGGCGGTAAAATCATACTCGGTCGACCTCTAGTCCAAATTTGAGTTTTTTGGTTCCAACCAGTGTCTTTATGAGACGCAGTGTAGGTGAACGGATTATCTCTGCATGTGTGGTTCCCACCGAGAAGCATGGAGGAAATGGTGTATTGGTGTGGGGTGCTTTGCTGGTGACACCATCAGTGATTTATTTAGGATATAAGGCACACTTAACAAGCATGGCTACCAGAGCATTTTGCTGCGATACGCCATCCCATCTGGTTTGCGCTTAGTGGGACTGTCATTTGTTTTTCAATAGGACAATGACCCAAAACACTCCCAATCACGGCCAGATGTGATACAGCCTGGATTCGAACCAGGCCCCTTGCACTGAAATGCAGTCCATTAGACCGCTGGGTTTATGTGTGTGTTAACTATTTAACTGTGCTAGAATGCTTAAAGGGCCGGCAAAAAAAAGTGAAAGGAAAATATTGGATATCAGTACCGGCCAAAAATGTCATATAGGTGCATCAGTAGTTTATATATATATATATATATATACACTATTTTCTTTACACTCCAGATCACAGGAGGCTGCTGAGGGGACAACGGCTCATAATAAATGGCCTGAACGGAAGAAATGGAATGGCTTCAAACACCTGGAAACCATGTTTGACACCATTATACTCAAGTCAATTAAGGTGCCCCCAACCTCCTGTACTCCAGATACAAACAATGACTACATCTCATCTGCCCAGACCCACATGCTCACAACCATCCTTAGTGCCTGCATTATTGTTTGCTACTTGGCCTAAAATTGTACCTATTTGTTTTCCTTGGTCTCCCATGCTATTTCAATAATAAATAACTAGATTTTTTCATTGTGTCAATGATGGCAGATTGATTTGACTTCCAAGTTTGTTTTTATTAACACACGTTTTTTTCAAGATGAGTGATGAGAAGAGAATCATCCAGCCAATTGGCTACCTCACTACACCCCCCCCCCCCCCCCCCCCCCCCCATATGCCATGTCTTGAAATATGCAGACAGGCAGATTAAAAGTCTACATTGTAATACTTCTGACAGCCAACTTTCTAGCCCCGCCCACAAATTCATAGAATTCCCAGAAAGTATGGATTATTGAGTCAATACTTTTACACTTAAGACATGACTGTAGAATTTCTGGATTTGGTCTCTTGTATAATACATTCTAACATTAATTTATACTGGATTAAACATACATTTGTTAATTAATTTAGTTAGTTATGCATCAAATATCCCTCCATTTTGTGCAAACATCAGTTCTTTTAAAGTCTTGGTTGTAAAAGTTACAATTTAAAAAAATTCTAAGGGCGCTAACATTAGTAGTTATCAATGGCGCATGCCAGGAAGTAAAAGCAGGAAGTGTACACTTCAATCGGTGCTGCGATTTTTTAAAGTCAACTCCCATCTGACATTACAAAAAAAATAATTCCATTGCATGAGACACATCTGTTAGCATAATTTAAATGTACATTCTACTTTAACAAGGCAATCCAGTCGATAGGACATTCCAAATTATTTTGGAAATTGCAACAAAATTACCAGCCGCCATTGCGAGCGTACCCATGAGTTGACCAGTCAAATATCCTGGGTTAGAGTTTCCAATCCTGTTTTACTCACTTCATTTCTATGGTCCTATCATCAACTGATTTCACAGTGTGTGGAGCGACTGAATCGTTTGAATACAATGTTGGCAGTTAATTTGAAACATTATGGAACATTATTAATCTACAACTGGCTAACTAACGTTAGCTAACAAAGATACAGTGCAGATAACATTACATTCTTAAAAATGCATGATTTCACACAATCATATGTATGAGAAACAATGGTTGACTAAGTTCCTGACCAAAATGGCTGACCTTTAGAGCATCATAAGAGTCGTGTCGGTCCTAGAATTCAAATTCGGCAGATGCACGTGTGTGGTCAGAGTTTGTGCCCCTCGGCCCGGCATCATGGCTAGCTGGGCCTACTGCCCTAGATTCTACATTAGCCAACGTCAACTAACGAAGTAAACTCGTTCATTCACCATTCTCCGGCTGGCCGATTAAACTCAACCCAATGATTTAAATCGAAGAGTTTCGTAAACTAGGCCAACGTTGCAAACGCAACGCGTTAGCTAACTAGCTAGCTACCGGCTACTGAACATATATAAACGTTCGCATTATACGTACATATTAGATTAAAACACATACATTTGATGTAACTATTGATAAATATGCAAATGTATTTACATGGTCGATAATATCTAAAGGATTCATGCAAAATGACACAATTAAATAGACCGAGAACGAAACCCACCAGGTGCTGACGCCATCTTCGTTTCGTCTGATGTTAGCGCATGCGCGTAAACGGGTGGATGGATAAACTTGTGCTGCGTTGAAAAAAAACGGGGTACTCCGGAAAAAAAACGAGCTCCGAATTGGAAAAATCGATTTGAATCGTCGTCCAACTCAGAATTCCAACTCGGGAACTCGGGCTTCTTTCTAGAGGTCCGACCTGAAGACAACTGACTTCGTGATTTGACCTCGTATTTTTTCCGAGTTCCCAGTTGTTTTGAACGCGGCATCTTTCTCGAGCATCGATTTTCCAACCAGAATATCACTGAAGGCATGACCTCGTATTTTTCTTCCTTGGAACGTTTCTGTTAAATTTGATGCTGCTGACGTGACATTCCAGCCAGGCTCAGTTTAGGCCCAGGTGGACGGATCCCAGGGTGCCGATGTAGTCTAAAAGCAGATATGAAGAATTTGATATTACCCCTGAATAGGGGTATTTCTACTTACACATCATCATCTGCTAATTATCACCCCCGTGTTAATTTGCTAAACTGTAATTACTTCGCTACTATGGCCTATTTATTGCCATACCTCCTCACGCCATTTGCACACACTGTATATAGACTTTATTTTTATTTTTTATTGACTGTATGCTTGTTTATTCCATGTGTAACTCTGTGTTGTTGTTGTTTCGCACTGCTTTGCTTTATCTTGGCCATGTCGCAGTTGTAAATGAGAACTTGTTCTCAACTAGCTTACCTGGTTAAATAAAGGTGAAATTAAAAATAGAAAACAGAATGTGTAAATTTCCCTCTCACACACACAGATCTTTAACTCTACGCCTTCAGTCATGAGGAGCTGCCCTCTCTTCTCTACAATGCAGTTTTCCTACTGTTGCTTGGATCCATGTCAGGAGCAATGGTGGGGCATGGTGGCTTCCCTTTCACTCTCAGTGGCGGATTTTGGTATAGGCGACATGAGCAGCATTTTACCGCACAAAAAAAACGTTGCGTCAATGATATAATGTCACCGTGTGGGACTGTGGCTCAATTAAGCTTTTCTAGTCTAGTTTGTGAGCTAGGAAAAGCTAGGCAGAAACCTAAAGAGGAACCAGGCTCTGAGGGGTGGCCAGTCCTCTTCTGACTGTGCAGGGTGGAGATTATAACAGTACATGGCCAAGATGTTCAAACGTTCCTAGATGACCAGCAGGGTCAAATAATAATAATCAAAGTAGTTGTAGAGGGTACAACAGGTCAGCACCTCAGGAGTAAATGTCAGTTGGCTTTTCATAGCCGATCATTCAGAGTTAGAGATAGCAGGTGCGGTCGAGAGAGCGAGAGTGTCGAAAAACAGCAGGTCTGGAACAAGGTAGCACATCCGGTGAACAGGTCAGGGTTCCATAGCCGCAGGCAGAACAGTTGAAACTGGAGCGAGCAGTAGTACGACCAGGTGGACTGAGGACAACAAGGAGTCATCAGGCCAGGTAGTCCTGATGCATGGTCCTAGGGCTCAGGTTCTCTGAGAGAAGAGAAAGAGAGAGGAGAGATCATGAGCAGATTATGTCCTGCATTTTTCAGCATGTTCTTAAATAAAGATAGATTTACAGTTAGATAAACTTTGATTTTTTGTCAGGGACATATACAGGATGCTATCCTCTACAACATGACCACTCCAAATCAAAACTCAAAAACTACAACCTGATTTTGGACAGAATTACGGAATCACGTGTAAGGCTTACAACTACCAAAGATTACTATTCCAACGCTATACTCTGGAAAATGCTCTGGAAAACAACAGAAACCAGATACACCATCCAACCTGAAACTGAGTGAGTAATGTTTAGTCTGAAGCTATATTTTATTTCCAAAAGCCAAGAATAAAAATGCATTACATTACTTTATAAGGACTGAACACTAAGTTAAGGCTACCAAGCTTGATATAGCTTCAATTAGCACTGACGTGTCAAGTGAGAGGTGTCAAAGCCTTTTAGCCCAACAATGGCAGGAGAGTCACACAGTCTACTCCAACCAAATGGAGAGGCCTTAGAACCTGCCTCCCGCTGATCAGAGGTAATTAAAATACAGTACCATGTGTATGTAAAGAATGATAAGACAGGAAAAGAGCACAAAATGAAGCTCCTTATGGAAAATAAAGAGACACTTTTTGCTGACTATTATAAAAATGGAAACATCAGCAACTTCATCTTCCACACAGACCATCCCCTGGAACAGTATTGGTACAGGGCAAGCCCAAACAGTTTCAGCTGAACTTTCACCTAATCAAAGAATTAGCTCAGCAGGAGAAGCTCTCCCTTGAGAAAGATAATCCCACCCCGAGCGGGTCAGACCAGACCTCCTCATTATATAACCCCACAGACGAGCAAACCCAAGCGGAAAGTAAACCTCCCAGCACAGAGTACTACTCCCTCATTGAAATAAAGGATAAATTCATCCAGCTGGAGGTAAGGCAGGTGGAGCTGGAACAGCAGGTGATTACACTCCAGCCAGCACAGACCCAGACAACAGTCCAGCACAATAACACCCCCTTAACCAGACCCGGAGAGCTAGAGGTGGAGAGAGACATATCTGCACTCTGGACTGTGGTGAGACAACATCAACAGGAGAAAAAGCAAGGGCAGGAGAAGAACAGAGTACTAGAGGAGAAGACCAGACTGCTGGAGGAGAGGGTGAGGGGGATGGCGTGTGACAGAGAACAACCCACTAGAGTGGTGGCCACCCCCGCAGAGAAGACTACCTCAGCTCCAGACAAAAATCTCAACACCACGGCAGAACAGTCCACCCCAGACTCTGACCACGTCGATGTCACAGCGGGACAGACAAATTAACAATCCCAAGCCCAGCAACCCCCTTGTCAACCACCCTGATAGCCCTCCTGACAACCTCCACACACCCACTGAGGACATACAAAGACACAGATTGTACTTCTTATGGGCTCAAACGGGAAATATATACAAGAAAAATAACTTTTTCCCAAAGACAGTGAGTCTAAACTCTGGTGTCCAAGCACCCAGCGCGCCCTAGACCTTCTGTCTGAGGACCAACTAGGTTCACCTAGCCTCACCTAGCCACATAATAATACACACAGGCACAAACGACCTGAGAACACAGCAGGAAATGGTGGCCACAACACTCAAGGGAGTGATTGATAAAGCTTCTTCCTTCTTTCCCTAATGCACAAGTGGTTATATCCACCCTGCCACCAAGAAAAGACTTCCACCCTGATACCATACAGCGGGTAAACGCAAGTATTTCCCATGACTGTGCCTCAAAACCAAATATTTACCTGGCCCACAGCTCCACCCTGGATTTGAACAGCCTTCATGACCAGGTCCACCTATTCAAGGCAGCAGTTCCCACCTTTGCCCAGTCCCTAAAGGACATCGCTCTCAAACTCAGCCCCAACACTTCACACAGGAGCAAAAGATCAATAGACACCCAGACCAGCAAGACACTCTCCCAGACCTGCGCATAGAGGACTCATGCCGAGAGGACCTACATCCAGACCCCAACACCACCAGCCACATCAACACCCCACCCCAACCAATCAACACCCCTCCAAGTCAACCATGCCCACACCCCATTTAGGCCCCCTCAGATCAGACCTATTTTTATTTTTTTATTTCACCTTTATTTAACCAGGTAGGCTATTGAGAACAAGTTCTCATTTGCAACTGCGACCTGGCCAAGATAAAGCATAGCAATTTGACACATACAATAACACAGAGTTACACATGGAATAAACAAAACATAGTCAATAATACAGTAGAACAAAAAAACTAAACGTCTATATATACAGTGAGTACAAATGAGGTAAGATAAGGAAGTTAAGGCAATAAATAGGCCATGGTGGCAAAGTAATTACAATATAGCAATTAAACACTGGAATGGTAGATGTGCAGAAGATGAATGTGCAAGAAGAGATACTATGCCCCTCCTTCCCATCCCATGCACCCCACCCCCGCAAAGAGGGCCTCAACATGGAAGTCACACGTACGCCCAGGCCGTGAGCAGGCAAACAGGCCCAACCCCCTCTCTTGCACTAGCCCAGCAGGCTCTGTTCACATTTATTGGCCTGAGGCCAAACCACACGACCAACAACATTGGACACTTTATGGAACACAAAGCCTTCACTATCTCATCCTGGAATATCCAAGGCCTGAGGTCATCTGCCTTTGGCCTAAAGAGCAGGAACCTGGACTTCATCAAAGAAATACAGACATTGTCATCCTACAAGAAACATGGTGTAGAGACGGACCCACTGGTTGCCCTCTAGGTTACAGAGAGCTGGTAGTCCCATCCACCAAACTACCAGGTGTGAAACAGGGAAGGGACTCAGGGGGTATGCTAATTTGGTATAGACCAGACCTAACTCACTTCATGAAATGAATCAAAACAGGAACATTTTATATTTGGCTAGAAATTCAAAAGGAAATGATCTTAACTGAGAAAAATGTCCTCCTGTGTGCTACCTATATCCCCCCACTAGAATCCCCATACTTTAATGAAGACAGCATCTCCATCCTGGAGGGGGAAATCAATCATTTCTAGGCCCAGGGACATGTACTAGTCTGTGGTGACCTAAATGCCAGGACCGGACAAGAACCTGACACCCTCAGCACACAGAGGAACAAACATCTGCCTGGAGGTGACAGAATTCCCTCCCCCATATGCCCCCCTAGGCACAACTATGACAACATAACCAACAAAAACAGGTCACAACTCCTGCAGCTCTGTCGCACGCTGGGTATGTACATAGTCAATGGTAGGCTTCGAGGGGACTCCTATGGTAGGTACACCTATAGCTCATCTCTTGGCAGTAGTACGGTAGACTACTTTATCACTGACCTCAACCCAGAGACTCTCAGAGTGTTCACAGTCAGCCCACTGACACCCCTCTCAGATCACTGCAAAATCACAGTCTTCTTGAACAGAGCAATACTCAATAATGAGGCAACAAAACCAAAGGAAGTGAGTAATATTAAGAAATGCTATAGATGGAAGGAATGCAGTGTGGAAATCTACCAAAAACAATTAGGCAACAACAAATTCAATTCCTTTTAGACAACTTTCTGGACAAAATGTTTCACTGTAATAGTGAAGGTGTAAACTTGGCAGTAGAAAATCTTAACAGTATATTTGACCTTTCAGCTTCCCTATCAAATCTAACAATTTCAAACAGAAAACTGAAGAAAATGAACAATAATGACAAATGGGTTGAGGAAGAATGCAAAAACCTAAGAAAGAAATTGAGAAACCTGTCCAACCAAAAACATAGAGACCCAGAAAACCTGAGTCTACGCCTTCACTATGGTGAATCACTAAAACAATACAGAAATACACTGGAAAAAGAAGGAACAGCACGTCAGAAATCAGCTCAATGTAATTGAAGAATCCATAGACTCTATCCACTTCTGGGAAATTGGAAAACACTAAACAAACAACAACACAAATAATTATCTATCCAAAATGGAGATGTATGGGTAAACCACTTCTCCAATCCTTTTGGCTCTATAACAAAGAACAAACAGCAAAAACATATACATGATCAAAAACAAATCTTAGAATGAACTATTAAAGACTACCAGAACCTACTGGATTCTCCAATTACCTTGAATGAACTACAGGACAAAATAAAAACTCTCCAACCTAAAAAGGCCTGTGGTGTTGATGGTATCCTCAATGAAATGCTAAAATATACAGACAACAAATTCCAATTGGCTATACTAAAACTCTTTATCATCATCCTTAGCTCTGGCATCTTCCCCAATATTTGGAACCAAGGACTGATCAACCCAATCCACTAAAGTGGCGACAAATTTGACCCCAATAACTACCGCGGGATATGCGTCAACAGTAACCATGGGAAAATCCTCTGCATTATCATTAACAGCAGACTTGTACATTTTCTCAGTGAAAACAATGTACTGAGCAAATGTCAAATTGGCTTTTTACAAAATTATTGTACGACAGACCACGTATTCACCCTGCACACCCCAATTGACAAACAAATAAACAAACCAAAAGAAAGGCAAAGTCTTCTCATGCTTTATTGATTTCAAATAAGCCTTAAACTCAATTTGACATGAGGGTCTGCTATACAAATTGATGTAAAGTGGTGTTGGGGGAAAAACATACAACATTCTAAAATCCATGTACACAAACAAAAAGTGTGCGGTTAAGTGCGGTTAAAATAGGCAAAAACACACACATTTCTTCCCACAGGGCCGTGGGGTGAGACAGGGATGCAGCTTAAGCCCCACCCTCTTCAACATATATATCAACGAATTGGCGAGGGCACTAGAACAGTCTGCAGCACCCGGCCTCACCCTACTAGAATCTGAAGTCAAATGTCTACTGTTTGCTGATGGTCTGGTGCTTCTGTCACCAACCAAGGAGGGCCTACAGCAGCACCTCGATCTTCTGCACAAATTATCCTAGACCTGGGTCCTGACAGTAAATTTCAGTAAGACCAAAATAATGGTGTTCCAAAATAGGTCCAGTCGCCAGGACCACAAATACAAATTCCATGTAGACACCGTTGCCCTAGGGCACACAAAAAACTATACATCAGAGCCACAGGTAACTTCCACAAAGCTGCGAACGATCTGAGACAAGGCAAGAAGGGCATTCTATGCCAACAAAAGGAACATAAAATTCGACATACCAATTAGGATCTGTCTAAAAATACGTGAATCAGTTATAGAAGCCATTGCCCTTTATGGTTGTGAGGTTGGACAAACACCAAATTGAGACTCTACATGCAGAATTCTGTAAAAATATCCTCAGTATACTGTGTAAAACACCAAATAATGCATGCAGAGCAGAATTAGGCTAATTATCAAAATCCAGAAAAGAGCTGTTAAATTTGACTAAAATAAAGCAATTCCTAAACCTTCCATGACAAAGCCATCACCTACAGAGAGAATAACATGGAGAAGAGTCCCCTAAGCAAGCTGGTCCTGGGGCTCTGTTCACAAACACAAACAGACCCCACAGAGCCCCAGGACAGCAACAAAATTAGACCCAACCAAATCACGAGAAAACAAAAAGATAATTACTTGACACATTGGAAAGAATTAACAAAAAAACAGAGCAAACTAGAATGCTATTTGGCCTTAAACAGAGAGTACACAATGGCAGAATACCTGACCATTTTGACTGACCCAAACTTAAGGAAAGCTTTGATTATGTACAGACTCAGTGAGCATAGCCTTGCTATTGAGAAAGGCCACCTTAGGCAGACCTGGCTCTCAAGAGAAGACAGGCTATGTGCACACTTCCCTCAAAATGAGGTGGAAACTGAGCTGCACTTCCTAACCTCCTGCCAAATGTATGACTATATTAGAGACACATATTTCCCTCAGATTACACAAATCCACAAAAAATTTGAAAACAAACCAGATTTTGGCAAACTCCCATGTCTACTGGGTGAAAGACCACAGTGTGCCATCACAGCAGCAATATTTGTGACCTGTTGCCACAAGAAAAGGTCAACCAGTGAAGAACAAATACCATTGTAAATACAACCCAAATTTATGTTTATTTATTTTCCCTTTTGTACTTTAACCATTTGCACATTGTTACAACACTGTATATATTCATAATATGACCATTTGTGATGTGTTTATTCTTTTGGAACTTCTGTGAGTATAATGTTTACTGTTCATTTTTATTGTTTATTTCACTTTTGTATATTATCTACTTCACTTGCTTTGGCAATGTTAACATATATTTCCCATGCCAATAAAGCCCCTTGAATTTAATTGAGAGAGAGAGAGAGAGAGAGAGAGAGAGAGAGAAAGAGAGAGAGAGAGAGAGAGAGAGAGAAAGAGCAGCCCAGTTTGGTAAGGTGACCCAGAGGAAGCTGCTCAGATGTGTACCTGTTGGGTTCCTGCCCTGGCTGCTCTTACTCCTAAATCTGGTGTTGCTTCCCAGGGACCTGGACTGCTCCACTTCTGTGCCATACTGATAGGATACAATTGTATCGTTCTCTGTCATAAAATACAACAAATGATTGGAAAAATGTTTTGTACCTATTGTCTCTGTCTTATCAAATCAAGTCAAATCAAATTGATTTATAAAGCCCTTCTTACATCAGCTGATATTTCCAAGTGCTGTACAGAAACCCAGCCTAAAACCCCAAAACAGCAAGCAATGCAGATGTAGAAGCACGGTGGCTAGGAAAAACTCCCTAGAAAGGCCAGAACCTCGGAAGAAACCTAGAGAGGAACCAGGCTATGAGGGGTGTCCAGTCCTCTTCTGGCTGTGCCGGGTGGAGATTATAACAGAACATGGCCAAGATGTTCAATTGTTCATAGATGACCAGCAGGGTCAAATAATAATAATCACAGTGGTTGTTGAGGGTACAACAGGTCAGCACCTCAGGAGTAAATGTCAGTTGGCTTTTCATAACCGATCATTCAGAGTATCTCTACCGCTCCTGCTGTCTCTAGAGAGTTGAAAACAGCAGGTCTGGGACAGGTAGCACGTCCGGTGAACGGTCAGGGTTCCATAGCCGCAGGCAGAACAGTTGAAACTGGAGCAGCAACACGGCCAGGTGGACTGGGGACAGCAAGGAGTCATCAGGCCAGGTAGTCCTGAGGCATGGTCCTAGGGCTCAGGTCCTCCGAGAGAGAGAAAGAAAGACCTAGAGAGAGCATACTTAAATTCAAACAGGACACCAGATAAGACAGGAGAAATACTCCAGATATAACAAACTGACCCTAGCCCCCCGACACATAAACTACTGCAGCATAAATACTGGAGGCTGAGACAGGAGGGGTCGGGAGACACTGTGGCCCCGTCCGACAATACCCCCGGACAGGGCCAAACAGGCAGGATATAACCCCACCCACTTTGCCAAAGCACAGCCCCCACACCACTAGAGGGATATCTTCAACCACCAACTTACCATCCTGAGACAAGGCCGAGTATAGCCCACACAGATCTCCGCCACAGCACAACCCAAGGTGGGGGCGCTAACCCAGACAGGAAGATCACGTCAGTGACTCAACCCACTCAAGTGACGCATCCCTCCTAGGTACGGCATGGAAGAGCACCAGTAAGCCAGTGACTCAGCCCCTGTAATAGGGTTAGAGACAGAGAATCCCAGTGGAGAGAGGGGAACCGGCCAGGCAGAGACAGCAAGGGCGGTTCGTTGCTCCAGTGCCTTTCCGTTCACCTTCACACTCCTGGGCCAGACTACACTCAATCATAGGACCTACTGAAGAGATGAGTCTTCAATAAAGACTTGAAAGTTGAGATCGAGTTTGCGTCTCTCACATGGGTAAGCAGACTATTCCATAAAAATGGAGCTCTATAGGAGAAAGCCCTGCCTCCAGCTGTTTGCTTAGAAATTCTAGGGACAGTTAGGAGGCCTGCGTTTTGTGACCGTAGTGTACGTGTAGTTATGTACGGCAGGACCAAATCGGAAAGATAGGCAAGAGCAAGCCCATGTAATGCTTTGTAGGTTAGCAGTAAAACCTTGAATTCAGCCCTTACCTTAACAGGAAGCCAATGTAGAGAGGCTAGCACTGGAGTAATATGATCCATTTTTTTGGTTCTAGTCAAGATTCTAGCAGCCGTGTTTAGTACTAACTAAAATTTATTTAGTGCTTTATCAGGGAACCCAGAAAGTAGAGCATTGCAGTAGTCTAACCTAGAAGAGACAAAAGCATAGATTGATTTTTCTGCATCATTTTTGGACAGAAAGTTTCTGATTTTTGCAATGTTACGTAGATGGAAAAAAAGCTGTCCTTGAAACAGTCTTGATATGTTCGTCAAAAGAGAGATCAGGGTCCAGAGTAACGTCAAGGTCCTTCACAGTTTTATTTGAGACGACTGTACAACCATCAAGATTAATTGTCGGATTCAACAGGAGATCTCTTTGTTTCTTGGGACCTAGAACAAGCATCTCTATTTTGTCCGAGTTTAAAAGTAGAACATTTGCAGCCATCCACTTTCTTATGTCTGAAACACAGGCTTCCAGCGAGGGCAATTTTGGGGCTTCACCATGTTTCATCGAAATGTACAGCTTATCTTTTACATTCTGTGATTATATACCTTACCTTTGTTTAACGATTGTCCATCCTTTATTGGAGTGTTGCAGAAAATAAAGGATATTGGGATTTTCAACTTCCACCCTGCTTGGGCCGATGTTCATTACTACTCCAGGCACAGAGGTGAGAACAACAGTAGCTTGTTCAAGTCTGACTTACTACTACTACCTAGCCTTGGAATGGCAGAGTTGGTTGCATGAGTGAGTATTGTCACATGAGACTTTGTTGTTTATTACAGATTTGGGTCGTTCCCTCAGGCGGCTGGCTCCCTCTAACCTTTCACCCATGAACCCACAGCCTTGGCCAGCGTCTGTTCCTCAATGGCTGATGAATGGGTCTGAAGCAGTGTCAGAGGCCCAGTTATTGGAAGAGCAGATGCTGAGGGCGGGGGTACTGACCTCCTTACAGGATGTCCTAGAGGAACCAGGGGTCAAAGTGGAAGTGTCAATGTCCTAGTGTCCTCTCTGAAGTCAGTCAGGTTTACTAGGGTATTTACTAGTAAAGAAGAGCATATTTGTTGTAGCCTATATGTATTCTATTTTATGGAGTAATTTATCATATAATGCTTAGCTGATTCCACCCAAAAGCAAGCTGTGATCAAACATGCCTGAGTCATCAAATAAAATAATTATATTGAGCAAAAACATTATTGACATCTTTTTTTTAAGGCTTCAGCAACTGGAGAAGAGTTTCCTACACATAAAGCTGTGGTGGCGCTGGCTGCCACTAGACAGTTAGATGGCGCCATCTCCCTGCTCATTGATGACAGAGTTGGGGAGGAGGCTGTGACGACATCCAAAGAAAAGAGCCCCCTGCCACCAAGGAATACCTGAGGCTTGTCAGATCAACACAGAGTGGCCAACTAGCAGGAGCTTGGAACAGAAGGTATGATTTAGTATCATGATATTGTTATTTGCTTGGGTTTTACTGAGCTGAACTTGTGCTAAAATGTACCCTGGGAGGTAAAAGGAAAAGACAAGAGTACTCAAATAAATGTAATTATGAAAAGAATGAGGACAATGAGCCTGTTAAAAAACACAAAACAATTATTTATTATACCAAGCATCTACAAGATTTTTTTGCACAATAACACATTAGCAAGCAATTTGAAATAGGCCCCTTAATGGAAAATACATATGACGTTACATACAAAACAAGAAACTGCTATTGATATTTTTTTATAAGATAAAGAAACACATTTGATCAAAGAAACCCTTTTCTTTACCGTGACAGATAAATCAGTCGAAGTATACTAAAAAAAGTATGAAAAATGTATGCACTCACTACTGAAAGTCGCTGTGGATAAGACCGTCTGCTAAATTACTAAAATGTCAAATCTAAAGAATGAAATAGTGGTACAAAGTCACGCAAAAAAATGTATTCAAGTTCCATCAACAAGTCCTCTACTCCTACTGTGTGCTTAGGACTGAAGTTGCTGTAGGAGAAAGGGTTTCTTAGAGATGACATTGCTTTAGCTTGTGGCTTTAAAATAAATGTGAGGTGTCTTACTACTGACAGTTTATGCACGAGCTGCAGCTTGGGGTTCGAAAGAAATGCAGGAATTTGATCACAAATCAGAACTTTGTAGAATATACTTTGCTATAAGGATATGAGTTTTGTATTTCGGCACCGTTGTTGAGAAAATACTGTCTAAAAATGTAGAAAGTGCAGAAAAGGGTAGCGCAGAACTGATTTGATGTGCAACAACATACAACTAGAATGTGAATAAAATAAATAAAATTACATCCGTTGTGTGTTTGATTTAAATGGGGGGATATCAGACACCAAGACACACACACAGATATGCTTGACTTTTCATAACATGCTAACTGACACCTCAAAGGGAACGGGGTGTAATTCTTCATCTTTATAGTGCACTTCATAACAAGGATTAAACCAATATTATAGAACCAAAAGGAATATAAAGGGAAGAGGTTTGTTTGTGTACATGTGTGTCTTGTAGTCTGTACATGTTAAATATATTTAAATAAGTAAACCTCTGAGATTCCCGACATTGTTAAAGTCCAAACAAATTCTCAGAGCCAGTCTCTTTTCTTTCACACTTGATTTCTCCTTTAATTGACCCTCATTTTTACTATACTGCAATGACCCTTATAGTCCAGAATTGTTTCAGTTGAATGAGCACCATTAAACATTTCAAGGAAAACTCCCCGCAAAAATTATCATACGATGCTTAAATGCATCATACAGGGATGATTTCTGTATTTTGAAAGTTACATATCTTGAAAACTTTATTGCTGACAAGCAAAACATTTGGGACTATGTCAACAATGCACAAATGAAACAAAAACCAAAATATAGTTTTGGGGTGGTATTTTCCTTCAATATTGGGTTTCCTTTTATCTTTGCATGTTTTCCGAGGCTGAAATATTTCCTAGCTGTAGACACAGGGACGGGACACAGGGGGAGCCATGGGTCTATGGGGAGGTGTGTGTTGGGGTAGAGGGGGGTGGTACTGGTTCCCAATGGAGGTGGGAAGACTCCGGAGCACCAGTGGGGCTTCCCTGAGGTGTCCCCCACCTTTCATCTGATGGTACAGCCGACAGAGGGTATCAGATAAGGTCTGGATCAGTAGAGTGCCAGAAAGACCTAAGGGAGGGGTGGTTAGACCCCGTGATCCTCAGAGATGCAGGAGGGATGCTACTTCCCCTGAACCTTGGTGTCTGAGGACAGAGGGGAGACAAGCCAATAGGGTAGGGCGCCTGCCCGCTTATTCCTGTAGAAACCGCCTTGGGACGCAGTGCCGAACGAACCATCTCCAGACCCTAGATCAGGCTCTGTTGAAGAAACAATGAGTTGGGGCCATGCTACCCTATGCATACATATATGAGACATACATATCAAATACTTAGTTAATAGAGCACATTATTAAATATCATAAAGCATTTATATGATGTTGCCATAGGAGGCTGATGAGATATCCATCATTATCATATGTCTAGAGATGAAAGTCATTTGAGTTACATGCATTTATTTAGTGAAGAAATCAACATTTACTGGTAGATGTCTACTAATGTGAGTCCACATAGAGCAACAACTTTTAAAGCAAAAAAAATACATAAAATAGTATTTTAAGTATGATCCCTGCATGCCAAATGCAGTAGATAGTGTAATCTAGCCTGAATGAGGGGTGAGGATGGTTACCAGCGTTACCTGGCCAGATGATAGCCTCCAGCAGTGTCACCCTGCGAGCCAGAAGCTCCAGGTCTGCCTGCAAGTCTTGGAACATCTTCAAACTAATGTCCTATCGGAGAACAGTGACAAGGGGACTGGGTGAGGGGTGGAGAGTGGACACACCAGGCCTGGTCCTGGGGCTGTTCTACCTCTGTCCATACCCCATGTCCCACGTCCCACGAGTGGTGGAGGGTGGGGTGAGATCCAGCCTCATCTGACCCCTGCCTAAAGCTGACCCTGCTGCCTCAAGCTGACCCTGCTGCCTCAAGCTGACCCTGCTGCCTCAAGCTGACCACGCCTCCTACTCACCATGAATACCAATCATAGTCTCGAGGATTAAAACCCTCTCGGCTAAGATCTTCAGCGCTTCTCTGATCTGATGTATCCCGTCCCCCTGTGAAGATAGATACAGCCGTCAAGGTAAGGAGCACAAGCCAAACAAATTGCCCGCCAAGGTGCAAGTCATTTTCTCTCTGTCAATCCATTACAGCAGTTAGCAGGTTAAAACCAGTCCACGCACCCAGCCCGCATCCCTTTACCTCATCCCTCCATCTCCCTCGTTCTCTGGCCATGCTGCCATACCAGGCCAGTCTTTGCCATGCTGGGTAAAAACAGCATGCACATCACAACATATTCCTATGTTGTTGACATAACAAAAGTGGAGTAGACTGTCCAAGGCTTCAGGTTTGACCATGCCATCCACATTCCCTCTGGACTTGATCAAGATGAGCAGCTATTCAACCAGGCAAGTATTTTAGAGGGGTTGCATGACAAAAAAAGTGATTTTCTAAAAACATTTGTAAAGTCTTAGTCTGAAGTCTCAGTATATTGTATCTACATGACTGTTAATACAGCTGTGGTCATAATAGCTGCCAATCCATCTCTCACTGTGTTAAAATATGCTCACCAGATAAAGCCAGTAAGTCTTTAGTCTTTTTTAAAGTTTCTGTTTAAAATGAGAAACAGATCAATATCTACTTTTCAAGAAAGACCTACTGGCTTTATGAATAATCCCCTAAGAAATAATATGAAACATAGAAAATAAAAACACAAAGATAACACAGACACAAGCAATCATGTCAGTGACAGTTGATAAAGAACGCATGCACACGATTGTGTTAACGTGGATGCCTGAGTACTTTTCTCTTGGGTAAAGAAATAAACTGATTAACGAGTAGCGGACAAATCTCTACGGAACAAAAGGCAAGATTTCCTTAAGCTACAGTACTGTATATCTATAAATCATAACAATGTCTAATGTCCAGTGTACTTGTGTTTTTCCAGGTTGTATGGCTCCACAATAACAAGCTCCTCTATGTCATGGTTGATTGATGAGGAGCAGATGGGAGCAGAACAGATAATGGGGCTGTAGTGAGGCCGTCGAGGAGATAAGAAATATATTTTGGGTTTGCGATACATTTTAGAGTAATCTTGCCTGGTTCCTGTGTTATTGCTGCATTTTTTTGTTATTACACTAAGTTAAACACAGAGTTTACATATGAGTTTGGCAAGCAAAAAGAGAAATGGCAAACAGTGCAGTAAATAAGGATGGGAGCATGCAGCCATGCGTTGTGGGACACTGGAGGATAGCTGTATCCACTCACATTTCCAACCCCAATCCAAACACCCTACCCCACACACCCAGCACTAACCCATCACCACAACTCTAAATGGAGTGATTTGGCATATACATTCGACACATGCTTAAGCAAAAAGGCCCGAGGGGGTGTGGTATACGGCCAATATACCCCGGCTAAGGGCTGTTCTTATGCACGACGCAACACGGAGTGCCTGGATACAGCCCTTAGCCGGGGTATATTGGCCACATATCACAAACCCCCGAGGTGCCTTATTGCTTTTAGAAACTGGTTACCAACGTAATTAGAGCAGTAAAAAATTTTGTCATACCTGTGATATACGGTCTGATATACCACGGTTGTCAGCCAATCAGCATTCAGGGCTCGAACCACCCAGTTTATAATAACATTTATACGATGTATACACAATATGTGTTGTACACTAGTTAAATTAACATATGAACATGTCATCCTTTGCAAAATGTATATCATTTGTAGAAGGGTTTGTAAAAGCATGGCATGATCAGATATTGATCCTCAATACAATTATATATTACATGCCACTCAACAGATTCTTATAGATTCCATGATCTTTCCCTCAGTCAGCAAATGACTTAGCATGTGTGAGGTAGGAGCGTTAGGTAGGCGTGTGTGTATGTATATGCCAATGTCAGATTCTCAGAATGTGACTGTGAAAGGTAGCCATGGAGACAGTAGCTTGCAGAGGGAGTCAGACAGCTTTAGGGTCGGACAGGAGTAGGACAGTGTTTTCAACAAGGGGCAGCATTCTACAGCACACCCCAAGGACCAAAAAACCACATGATCATAAAATCCTCATGAAACAGAACACACACAAACAACAGCAACCACAATCCCACATGCAGTAAACGGACATACTATAAAGTAAATAAGTATTTCAAAAACAAAACAAATGCAGGACCATTTGCAGAACAATACTAACAGTAAACTTTATCAAAAAGTGAAATCGTTAAGATAAGCATGTAAACGTGGTGATGGTAGTGGTGACTTGCTGTCAAAAATCATTTAGATCACTTACATTTAGATTGTTCTTGTAACATGAGAAAGATGCAAAGGAAAAGCAGTGATTAGACGGACACAATAATTGTCTATACAGTAAACAGTATTTATACAATTTAAGTACACTGTGAGGAAATTGACTCTTTCTCAATTCGTTTTTCCACATTTCTCGCATCCTATATCCTCGCTTCCTTCTCAAACACCATTGGAAGAGAAGACCCCAAGGTTCCTCCCCTTTGGACATTCTCCTCCTATGGCTTTGGTGGATGCAAGGAGAGAAGACACAAGGAATCAAAGAAAGACTAATTGAGAAAGGGCCCCAGTTTCCTCTCCTGCCTCCTGGTCTTATGCAGCCCAGTGGTGTACAGCCCATATATTTTAGTCTTACCGGCAGGCCTTTCTCTCCTGGTTCTCCCTTGGCTCCTGGTACTCCCTAAATAGAAACATTAAGTAAAGAGTAATGGAACACCTGTGATGTCACTTCAATTGCATGACAGTACTGCCTTTGAAAAAGCAGCAGAAGAAACCCATTCTCTGAGTTTGTGAGAATGCTGGTTTGTATAGTTTACCATGCTGTATTCAGGTGTGACGTGTAGGTTTTCCTCACACTAACGCATCTTTATGAAGGCCATACTCATCAGGGCCACAGCTATACAGGAAGTAGGTGTCTTACCGGATCTCCTATGAATCCTCTCTCTCCTGGATATCCCAGAGGACCCTAAGAAGCCAGAGGCAAGTTAGGAGTTTTGTCTCTCTATCTAGGGGATGGAAAAAATAGAATGGAAACATTAGGTGTGGTTGGGCCCTGGCTGGCCTGTGCATTGTTCTCACTCTCTCCCCACGTTCTCCTTTTGGCCCCACTGGGCCGTGTCTCCCAGGGGCCCCCGACTTCCCCTGTAGAGAGACCAGAGATAATGTTGAGAAAGACACATCATTTGTAGAAGTGTGCAGTAAGTGGATCTAATCTCACTCATATGATGATTATTATTTATATTGCACCATTACACACTGCCTAATGTAGTGCTAAGGCAAACACCTACGTTCTGTCCTGCTGGGCCAGGGGGTCCCATGGGGCCTTTGGGGCCTGGGGGACCTGTATGATGGGACACATAAGGACTGTGAGCATTAAGGTAATAAGCAGCTTTTAGGTTAGGTTGCCTTTATAGGCCAAGATAGGTTATTATCAGACACACAAGGCAAATTGAGAATGAAAGGAGAGACAAAATAAAGGAGAGAAAAAAAGATGAATAATGGATAATGGATAGGAAAGGGTTTCATGTTGTGTGTGTTTTGGAACAGCTGGAACAAGATAAGACAATCAGATTATGCAAAGGCATTTGGACTATGACATAAACCACGGTTAAAAAGTCAAACAAATAATAAGAAGTCATTTTTCAGATGAATACTAACAACTGTGTCTTCCTATTCCTACCTCCACTGTAGACGTGTAAAGAATTACTGGACTGGGAAAACCGTTACATATACAGACATGCTTGTTACAATGTTATATTGAACACACTTAAATCTGCCTTGGTTGGTCATGATAGAAGGGATGCTAGATATGTCTTATCCAAAATCTGATCAATCATAGGAGCTGGCCCAAGCTCACTCCTCTTACGGCTCACTTTAAACACGGGAATGGAAAAGGCTCATCTTGACACATAATTCCATTGAACGCTGTTGATGCAAACTAAGGCAGGAGGGACAGGCAAACAACAAATCAATACAACATTTAAGAGACAGGAAGCAACTCCAACTTCCTCTAATGAGGAAATCAGGAATTTCAAGAGGAGAGTTGGGGACAGGAGAGATGTGTTTCAGTGAATCTGACAGAGAACGGAGACTTTTGTTCATTCTTATATTTAGTCCAGGGGCATAACTGGTACGAGAACCCAAATGAATATGCAATTGAATCACTACACTGACATGATATTGAAACCAACATGTTTTCTGGCTGGGGACCAAGACAGAGAGACGGAGATACTGACCAGCAGGTCCATCAGGGCCTTGGGGGCCCTGGACAGGAGCCCCTCGTGGGTCAGGGAAGGTGTTGGAGAGGAGCAGCTTGCCCTGACCTGGAATACAGAGGACATGCACACAGGCGAGTGGTTAAAAAGGACAATGGCAAGAGGACTGATGGAGCACTTCATTTACTGAACTGCATTACTGACAGGTGCCTACAGGGGGCAATGCTCTCACACAAATGTCCAGGCTTCTTTCAGAACCATCACACGGGCCCATCTTCTACATACATAGGTAAATGTATGGCTAAATATCATATCATGATTATCACATTGTTTGCACTCATGTGTATGTGGAATTCATGTCCTACAAGTACACATGGTTCACTATTTAAGAATGACTTGAGTCACCTCCATTGACATTGTGCTGACAGAGCACTTCTGAGCTGCTCTACATCTGTGGGAAAGAGAGAGGAAAAAAGGTAGGAAATGTCCCAGTGATGTGGAAGTGTGTGGTTTTCAAGAGTTGTCTCAGGCTGACAGGGGGCACAGTGTTGATGGAGTGCCACAGAAGAGGAGAGCAGGGAGGAGAAGGCCTATCAACGAGACACATCCTCCAGCTGCCACACTGACTCTAAACTCTGTTCCAGTCCCACACAACCCTTTCTAAAAATAGCTGCGGAGGTGAGGTGTCTGCCTGTTTTTCTGTCTGTTCGTCTGTTCTTCCGAGCCTCCCACTAGTCCGTCCTTCGGTCTGTCTGCCTGTCTGTCTCTATTGAAACATTCTTTATTGTTCTCTTCATTTCCTGCTCCTGTTCTTCAACACCTTCTCTGACATGGAGTTCATGTCCCACTACTTTCCAACCCCACAATGTCCTGGGTTTACAATAGTGTCCTACATCTGTAATGTCTATGATCTTCTAAAACGGCTAGGTTCACACATCCTCTCCTCTCTACCTGTCCCACCTGAAGATAGCAGGGTTTATTCCCATTCTGTTGCAGGAGATTCCAGCCTCCAGATCGATACGGGGAAGCCAATAAGCCAGTGTTTTCCAAAGGAAGCTCAGCACAGAACCCCTGCTTTCACTTTGATCTGAAAGAAACGGCTCCTAGTTTCAGAATTCTCAATGCCAACCCTGATTTACTTACAGCTAGAATTATCCATCTTTTCAACTACACAACCGACACTCTGCAGCCCATTTCCTCCTCTCTATTTTAGCCATTCAGCTCTCATACCTTCCCATATTGCCTGAGCTCCAACCTTGCGGGAGGTTGTATGAACCCCTGTTTCAGCTCCACATCTGGAAATGGTTGAGTGACATCAGTGATGGACAGGTTCTTATCCCAGTTTGTGTCTTCGCCCCTCCCTCTGTCTTTCTGTCGCTCTCTCTCTCCCATCTCTATATATGTATATATTTCCCTTCCACAGACTCAGACCCTCTCAACCGGCACTCAATCACCTTCCTCTCAGGCCATTTTGGCAAGTAGACATGACCTGGGGAGTTAAAACACATTGCATACATTTGTCTCTTTCTAATATCCTTACATTTATTCCCTCAGCCATCCTCTCTGTTTCTCCATCTCTCTCTTCTAACTCAAATAGAAGTTCAACATGACTGTGTCAAGGTCGTTGAATGAAGAGGACCAAGGTGCAGCGTTGTGAGCGTACATATTGTATTTATTAGAAAAGACGGCAAACGAAACAATAAACACTGCAAAACAAACCGTGAAGTTAAAGGCTATGTGCCATAAACAAAGTCAACTTCCCACAGAGACAGAAAAGGGCTACCTAAGTATGGTTCTCAATCAGAGACAACGATAGACAGCTGTCCCTGATTGAGAACCCTACCCGGCCAAAACATAGAAATACAAATAATAGAACCCCCCCCAAAGGTGCGGACTCTGGGGGATCCGGACTGGAGGCCGTCGTGGGAGGCTTTGTGCCATGACTACTCACTGGAGGCTTCGTGCCATGGATCATCACTGGAGGCTTCTTGCCATGGATCATCACTGGAGGCTTCTTGCCATGGATCATCACTGGAGGCTTCTTGCCATGGATCATCACTGGAGGCTTCTTGCCATGGATCATCACTGGAGGCTTCTTGCCATGGATCATCACTGGAGGCTTCTTGCCATGCATCATCGCTGGAGGCTTCTTGCCATGGATCATCACTGGAGGCTTTGTGCCATGGATCATCACTGGAGGCTTTGTGCCATGGATCATCACTGGAGGCTTCTTGCCATGGATCATCACTGGAGGCTTCGTGCCATGGATCATCACTGGAGTGAGGAGACGTACGGGCAGTCTGGTACGCGGAGCTACCACAGGGCTCACCAGGCTGGGGAGACATACAGGAGGCCTGGTTCTGGCAGCAGGCACAGGACTCACCAGGCTGGGGAGACATACAGGAGGCCTTGTCCTTGGCAGAGGCACCGGATACACTGGGCCGTGGAGGCACACTGGAGTTCTTGAGCTTAGAGCCTGCACAACCCGTCCTGGCTGGGTGGTTATCTTCACCCTGCAAATGCGGGGCGCTGGCACAGGACACACTGGGCTGTGCAGACGTACCGGAGACACAGTGCGCAGAGCCGGCGCAGGATATACTGGGCCGAGGAGGCGCACTGGAGGTCTGGAGAGCAGGGCTGGCACAACCCGTCCTGGCTGGATGCTCACCCTAGCCCGGCAGTGGCGGGGAGCTGGAATGTAACGCACTGGGCTAAGAACGCTTACTGGAGACACCGTGCGCTCCACCGCATAACACGGTGCCTGGCCAGTACGACGCTCGCCACGGTATGCACTAGGAGTTGGCTCAGGTCTCCAACCTGACTCAGGCAATCTCCTTGTGTGCCCCCCCCCCAAAACATTTTTTTTTGGAGTGGCCTCCTGGTCTTTAGTGCCAGCCGTGACCCTGTGTAATCCTGGGCCCTCTTTCTCGCTGCCTCCGCCTTCCTCTCTGCTTCCAGCTGCTCCCACGGCAGGCGATCCTTTCCCACCAGGATCTCCTCCCATGTCCAGGATCCTTTCCCACCAGGATCTCCTCCCATGTCCAGTCCTCTTGAACACGCTTCTCCTCCTTACCATGCTGCTTGGTCCGTTTGTGGTGGGAAGTTCTTTCACGGTCGTTGAATGAAGAGGACCAAGGTGCAGCGTTGTGAGCGTACATATTCTATTTATTAGAAAAGACGCCAAACGAAACAATAAACACTGCAAAACAAACCGTGAAACTAAAGGCTATGTGCCATAAACAAAGTCAACTTCCCACAAAGACAGGTGGGAAAAAGGGCTACCTAAGTATGGTTCTCAATCAGAGGCAACGATAGACAGCTGTCCCTGATTGAGAACCCTACCCAGCCAAAACATAGAAATACAAATAATAGAACATAGAATACCCACCCCAAATCACACCCTAACCAAACCAAAATAGAGACATAAACAGGATCTCTAAGGTCAGGGTGTGACACTGTGTAATGTAAAAGACATGGGGAACATGGTGAATTTCAGTGGAAGTGAGAGCATCAACAGGTATTTCTGACCTATTTAAAGACCAAAGGAAGGTGGCATCCTCAGCCCACACCTCTCAGTAAACTACTGCCTCTGCAGATCCACTTATTTTGGACTCATGGCAAATTGATTCTGTGTGGACTGAGGTCACTTCCTCTGGTTTGGCACAGAAAAAGACCACCTATTGTGAGAAGGGGAGGGGTGAGGGTGGTTGTCTGACAGAGGCCGACTATGCATCTGGTTTTTCACCGCTGGGACATCTCCAAGTCCATAATTCCGGGGTGTGAAAACTCATGAACTGCACTAGAATTTTCATTCAAACCCACTGAATGGAAAATTGACCCAGATGAGCATGAGCGATGGTGACAAAGAGCAATTAGGACTGTAAGGCAGACACATTGGCCTACATGACATCATAATTACAAACAAATTATTTGAGTGGGAGGTGTTCCATAACACTACTGTTAATCTGATGAATGGAGTGTTAGTGGTGCTCTCCTTACCCTGGTCTGGCTCTGGGATGTGGGCACTGGTAGTGGCTGGGGGTCCAGGGGGTCCTGGAGGTCCAGGAAGCCCAAGTAGACCCCTCTCTCCTGGGAGACCTGGTAGACCTTTGGGTCCTGGGGGGAGAGGAGATACACCGCACTGTTATGCTGAGGGACAGCATTGGCATGACAATGACGGAAAGGGTAGGTGAAAAGTCAGCGACAAAAACAAGAATCAACATTGGGCCAGCATTGGTGAACAGAGAAACCTTTCATCTCTTTTGCTATACCAATGGATTTTTTATTGAGTATTTTCATCATTTCAAAGGGCACCAGAGGTGATTCCTTGATGAAGAGGTTTCACCCTGGGTTGCCTTTCCTGGCATGCATAGCAGTGGCAGGAGAACGCTGGTGAACCTATAAAAAGGTGATGGGTACAGAGCAATACGATATATAGTAGAGAATGTAAAGGGAGGGAGAGTGCGGGAGAGACAGCAAGCGCTGCATGGTGTATTAAGTTTCAGTGCTTGGCGGTTGTGCGAGGCAGGCTAATATCAGCAGGAGCAGGAGAGGAGAGGAGAGGAGAGGAGAGGAGAGGAGAGGAGAGGAGAGGAGAGGAGAGGAGAGGAGAGGAGAGGAGAGGAGAGGGGGGCTGAGAGACTGACTGGTGTTCAGCTGTAATTAACAGGAGGAGGCCTCTTAATGGCCGTGTGCTGGGAGCTCAAAGGGAGACTTGGGAAAGCTCAAATAAACACCATTAAAGCCGGAGCGTATTAGTGGACTATTGCGCAATAAATTACATTCTGCCTGCGTCTGCACGAGCCGGAGTGTGGGAGCGTGAGCCGTTGTGCACGTGTGTGTGTGTGTGTGTGTGTGTGTGTGTGTGTGTGTGTGTGTGTGTGTGTGTGTGTGTGTGTGTATATATAACCTGTCCCGACAAGCCAGCCAATGTTTCTCTCTTCCTCCCACAACGACTTCTCCTTTTGTTGAAAAGAGGTCGAGAAAGAAAAGCTGAGATGTGACTTGTCCCTGTGGCCCAGCTGGATTGGGCTGTTCCATCCACAAACCCAAACAAAGTGCTTCACCTCCCAACCACAACATCTGACCTCATTGTTTGCACTTTCCTGAGGTAATGCTGTGCTCAACATGACCCCTGACTTCCCCATCCCCAAAGCGCAAGCACACATAACCATCATCTATTAATCTATCTCCTTATCTTGTGACCTTGAATAAGGCTCTGGAGGTTTTTACAATTATTGTATTATCAACTATGAATAACTTGGCATAATATTGTTTAATTTGTAACTGACTGCGTGGTGGTTCTGCACTAGCTCAACCCCACCTGAAGGACCATGACCCTTGGTCAGCAGTATAGTAGCACAGCTGGGTAGTCAAAGTGGCCTCTCCAGAGTCTGTGTGTTCCCATGATGTTAGGGCAAACAAGGCTCTATTTTTCCTGCAGAGTAATGGGGCCCTGATACGGCTGTGGGCTACGGTGTCAATGTGTGAGTCAAAGTGTGTGTGCTCTTGCATGTGTATGTGTGTGTGTGTGTGTGTTAGGGAATCCTAGTTCTTCTATACAGGAAACATGTCCTTTCTGTGCGCTGATTAAGAGAAAAACAACCCAAAACACAACAATGCAGGGCTGCACACGCTCCAACCCCAACCTCACACTGTTTCCCTCCCTGCAGAAAAGTAGCAGCCCCCTGTTAATGTCATTCAATCTCCCCTTGAGTCTCATTGAATCTGTCTTTACTGTGTTGTCACCCCTCCTGAGTTCATTACGTTCCCTTACACCTACACCTTACCCCCCCCCGGACCTATCGCCACCGAACACGTTCTCATAACGCTCAGGTTACATCAAACACATTCTCGTCAATGGTAACATTTGTCTTTCGTGCAACGGACAGGAAGAATTCTGCATGTGGAGAGAGAACATCGTTTTGGATAGAAACTCTAGTGCACTCTGAGAATACACATCATATAATGGAGATAGGGAAAACAACAACACCGCAGACATATGGAAGGCATAAGGAGACAGGACTTGTATACACAGCTCATGTTCATTTCAGATTGGATTCACATGGTGCTTCTCGGAAAGGGGTTTTGTAGTTGAACATTTGCTCTACCTCTCATGCCTATCCGGCAGCAGTAGGCACAGAGCAGGGTTCATATATCCCTCGGAGAAGGAAAGGACTCACACGGTCTAAATGTTCCACACGGAGAGGAATCGGAACCACCGCCGCCAGCTACAACACGTTATGACAAACATGATTTATTTTATTATCATTCAACTTGTAACTGCCTGGGGATGCCCGGGGATTTCTTGTTTCGCGACTGTTATTTATTATTTGTCCGTAACCATTTAGCCTCAAATATAAGATTTTTGCTTTCTTTATGTTGTTGAACGAACGACTCTGGTTGGTCAGCAGGCAGGAACAACAGCGAGTGTTCCCGAGCCATAGGGGAGTTTTGTGTAGTCTGAGGACAAATATTTTGGCAGCCTGCTGGAAACCATGCTGAATCAAACTCCGTATTTAGTAAGTCTTATGTTTGAAAAGTCGAAGTTATCACCGTGCTGTCCACTGAGGAACAGCTGTGTTTTTCATGGACTACAGCATAGGTTTGGGGAATGGCCGAGTGGTTTCACAGAAACACAAACACTCTGATGCAGAACGTCAAGATGCAGTTTGTTGCAGTTCGTTGAGATAGTTCTGAGGGACTTTTTCCACAATTGTTTCAGGTCTTAAAGTGAGCAACACTCAGGGTTCTTGTTTGCGCTGGCCTAGTGAGAGTATTGTCATAGTTTTGTCAGAGACAATGGGTTAAGTGGGTGGGTATGCATACAATCCCTCTGTGCCCACAATGATCTTCACAACATGCGCATTTATTGACAAACAGTGTCATCGTTTTGTTTGACATCGGTGCACCCTGCTTGATCAACTGTAAACATGGAATTATCTTCATGTGGTATTCATGAAACTGCTATCATTCATACTGATTACGGTCTGTTATTATCATACTTCAGCCAAAAGGAATGACTGTACCAAATTTGGAGGCTTATGGAATCTTACAGTGAAATCAGTGGTTGTTTAATTAAATCATACAGTCTGCCATTATCTAGTTACAGTAAGTATCTTACCCACTGGTCCTGGGGTCCCCTTAGATCCTGGGGTCCCCGAGGGGCCCCTCACCCCAGCCTCGCCCCTGGGTCCCGGCAGTCCCTGAGACCCTGGCTTCCCTGAGCAAAGACAGGGGACAGTAACCATGGAGCCATACTGATACAGCCACAATATTTTGTGTTACAAAAAAAGTAATGACTGAGCTGACAACATCTCAAACTTACCATCTCGTCCAGGGGTACCGTCTCTGCCTCTTTCACCCTGTGGACCTGTGTGTTAGGGAGGAAACAGACAGACAGCAGACCGGGGAAAGAGGAAGAGAAAGGGGTCATCCATTGCCTTGTGTGGAGAAATGGACTAGAGGTTGAGTGCTTCCTGAGCTGAAGGGTCACTAGATGGAGGTGGCAGAGCAGCTGCGCTGTGCTCTGGATTAGACAGACTCGCTGACAGACTAAGCACTGAGATGTTAATTAGGGCCACAGAGGTGCCAGTGAGGAACGAACCCCTCAGCTTGTCATGGGAGACTAAAACCCAAACCCCAAAACCCAAGCCCATGCAGGGCGAACATTTCAGACAAATTATAGCTCTAATATTGTAGGGGAACTAAACACCTATACCAAACAGATAATGTCCTTCTCTCTCTAAACCAGTAAGACATTGACTGTGTGTTAGGGTGCCCATAATGGGGCATTTACATTCTTCAACAGGCCTTAGAAGGCCAGTGATGATCTTAACCTGGAAGCCTTTAGCTAAAACAGATTTGAATGTAATTGGATGGAAGTTGATACACTATTGAAAGGTCTTTTGAGAGTACAGCAGCAGAGCACCTTCTCTTTTCAGCTGCAGCCAAGGCTAGGCTGAGCTCCAGGGAAGGAGAGGGCTTTCATGCCCTAAACTGTTCACTTTCCACACACCATCCCTCCCTCCTTCCCACAGAACCCTGAAAGTGAGCAGTGCAGACAACTGGACTCTGACTAGTCAAAGAAGAAATGATTGTGTGTGTGTGTGTGTCTCCATCTCTCTCTCAGCGACAGAGGAAATAGGATATGAGGGGAGGAGAGCAGGTAGAGAGGCAATGGAGAAAGAATTATGGCATGTGCAGAGTGATTTCCTACTCAATTATCAAACATAACCACTCCACTCAAAATAATAGGCAATTATGGTTGCTCCTCAAACCTGCCCATACATGGGCATAAGAGACTTGTACATACCTATGGGTCCCTGCTCGCCAGGGGCTCCTTTGGTTTGTGGATCCACCATCTGTGAGGAAGATTCCCGTGCCAATCCTCCTTTACCCTGTAGGTGGCGGTGAGAAGTGGAGGCGGGAGAGGACAGCACCTGGACCTAGTGGGATAAAATGGTGAAGAGAGAGAAAGAGAGAAATTTAGAGAGTAACGCCAATGCCTTTCAAATGGACTCCAACACTGTTGTTTATGATGAGAGACGGTGTAGTCTCTCACTGCAGCACATTCTTCAGTAGAGGAGTCACCCCTGTACCTTTGCCTCCAGTGAGCTGAGTCTGTCTGTCAGGGCTGTGATTCGACTACAGTTGAGGCAATCTGGAGAACGGAGAAAGAGACAGATATTATATGTGGACAAGTATCGATATCTGCAAAAAGCGCTTCTAAAATGTACTTCAGGGAATTTGAGAAACATGGGGCCTGAGTATTAAAACAGAAACAGTGTAAAGGAGAGAAATGAAATCCCAGGTGTTCTGAGTCTGACGATATTCAAGAGAGAAATATGGTTCCAGGTGTTATAGTACTGTGTAAGAGAGTGTTAGGGTCCTGGTTCTTACTGGTGGAGAGCTGCTCCCCTGTTCCTGTGCGGGCCTGGGCAGGTGGCCGGCGGAGAGTAGACGGCTTCCTCACCGCCTCCTGAGCCACCAGCTGGTTTCCTGACTCTGCAGAGGAAGAGGAGGATGAAGTGGAGTCAGATCGATGGACCACACAGTGAGGTCATACAGACGTCATTCTGTTATGAGGCACATAGTCAGTCATGCAAATGGCACTGATGAGCAGCGAGGCTTCCAGACAACAGAACTTCATTACACAACTCAATCAACAGAAAAAGAAAACAAGTACCCCCCCTCCTCAAAAAAATGTATTTTCACTCAATTTCTGAATGCTCAGTGGAGCCAACATTCTCTTGTCATTTCAAATGATCTGGCATTTGCTCTGAAAGCCCCGTACAATAACTCTCTGGTGTCCTGTGACAGTAAGGAGACAGGGCCCCTCTCCACCAGGTGACCTCACCAACACCACAGTCATGGTGGGCAGAGACCCAGCCGGTGAGGGCCACGAGGGAGAGGGATGGAAAGGGATGGTGCCAGATCAGACACGAAAGGCCCACAGCATGCCTTCTGCTCTCCAAAGTCCCACCCATAAACATCATATTCTGCAATTGTATCAAATTCACACACAATAAACTGCTTTCATTCTGGCATGATTTTATTGAGTATAAAAACACAATGCCTGGGAGAGAGTGAGTTAGACAAACAATAGCTGCCTTGTATTAGGAGAATGAGCCATTTCAACTCTGAGCTCGATGTTCTGTCTTTCCTTTATTTGATGAAGTGTGGGAGTTTGTGGTCCTGCGGGTTGGGGATGTTTTGAATGGGCAGGCCTTTGTGAAGTCCTAGACTGTGTGGTTCCGTCTGTATGACCCAGGTGCTCCTGACAAAAACAAGAGCCTGGGCTTAGCACCTCGTTAGAGGACAGCCAACATCTCCTCTCCTCTCAGAGTCCGCTGGCTGGAGCCAAACACACTGCAAGCCACTGCCCAACATAGCCTGGGAATAGCACCTGCAACCCTTTCAGGGGCAGGGAGAGGAGACAATTATACTCCTCCAAGAGCTCACTCAATCTCTCTCTGTCAAACACTCACAGTCAGCCACACATACTGTAACATATCCTATGCGCTACAGATGCTTGTCGGAGACAGCACAGACAGACACGGAACAGAGAGTTCATGTTCTGTTTAGAGTTTGGTGAGAGTGAGTGGGAGAGAGAGGACAAAGGAGAGCCCTAACAGAAAGAGTCAATGTGCATAAAGAGAGAGAAGGAGAAAGAGAAAAGAACAGTGTGAAAAGGCTTTGTGTAAATGGATCCTGCTCCAGGCACTTTCCCTCAACCTCTGTGGTTTTGATTTTCTATGTTTTGGGTTGTAAAGGCTTTCTCAGCAGGTTACTAATAGTGCATGTGGAAATGAAACAATGTTAGAGCTGAGACTGTAAAGTATTGGTATGTTCAAAGGAATGTGTAAAGAAAAACTGCTATGAGCCATGTCTTCTTCCATTTCAGTAAGAATGTCAAATGTGTGGCGAACTTCGATCGGGGACTAAACACACTCTGTTCTGCTCCATGTCTGTCTATGAGTGTGAGCGTGAGCTTGTGCGTGTGTGAGTGTGTGTGTGAGTGTGTGTGTGTGTGTGGTGGGGGGGACTCAATAGAAGTTTCCTATGGAGACCGGCTCATAATAATAGCTGTGTCCGATTTCAAATGGGCTCGGGAATTGAAAATATACCCCTGCACCAGAACGCACTGAAGGCACCTCTAACCCAGCGTCCCTCTCTTCTCTGACAGACAGCACCTCTTTTCTCCTCTAGACTATAGACCATTCAAGTGCCAAGTTCCCTCCACCCACACTCAAACACATTGATAAAACATTCTGCTGGCTTTGCACACAGACAACCGTCCCCCACCCCAACCGCCTAACTTCCATTCTCTTACTCTCTCTTCTATTCACTCTGTCTCTCCATGTCTCAAGTTTTAGAAATCACAGGATAACAAGAAAACTATATTCCTCTATATCCCCATAGACAGTGTCTGTTAACCAGGGTGTATGTGCATGTCTGTGCGTGTGCGGGGATGGGTGTGTGTTGACTTAGATGTGCTGATTGGGATCCATTCATTTGGGCAGATAGTAATAATGTCAGGGCTAATGACTGGCCCCTGACAGACATGGTTCAGTGTGTCCACTCTCTCTCTCTTTGTCTCTCTCTCAGTGTCTCTCTCTTTATCTCTGTGTCTCTCTCTCTGTGTCTCTCTCTTTATCTCTGTGTCTCTCTCTCTGTCTCTCAGCTAATTGGCCCACTAGAGGGGGTCAAAGAGACTTGCGAGTGCGTTTGGCCCTTGACCCTGCGCTGCTCTGGGCCGTAATCAGTGATTGAATCAGAACTCTTCATTAGAGGAGACCCCTGTGGAGAGAGGAGAGGGTAGAGGTCATCCTAACATCAGCTCTGTCTCTGTGTCTGGTTCCAGGCTCTGGGGCTGACAGGATAGGACACACTGCACAGCACAGCACAAGGGGAGTTTTCCACTGTTTACAAACACACTGACAAGTCATTTCCTCCCCACTGGCCTGGCCTGCCTGGTGCAACCCTCTCAGGATAAAGAGGGAGAGGAGTGAAGGTCACACCACTGCAGTGTCAGGGTTACCTAAAACCTATGTGTATGTGTGTGTGTCACAACTTTCACATAGCCACAGAAATAATGTATGACACACACACACAGACAGACACACACACACACACATACACACACCCACACACACACACACACACACACACACACACACACACACACACACACACACACACACACACACACACACACACACACACACACACACACACACACACACACACACACACACACACACAGACAGACAGACAGACAGACAGACAGACAGACAGACAGACAGACAGACAGACAGACAGACAGACAGACAGACAGACAGACAGACAGACAGACAGACAGACAGACAGACAGACAGACAGACAGACAGACAGACAGACAGACAGACAGACAGACAGACAGAGTGGCAGTAGTAGGGTTGGATGCTTTTCCTACTTGATAGGGCAGATAAATGGCAAGTCTCACTCATACCTCCTTTATATGTGTTCAATGTCTATCTCATATGAAGAAGTATAAAGTACATACAGTATGTGTACTGGCGCTAGGAGCAGGGGACGGGGTCTTGGCATTCTTGCTGACAAGCTTCCAAAAAGCATAACACGTTTCCCCTCTGTGACTGGGTTTACCCAAATAACCCCCTTCACCACCCTTTAAGCATGGCTCTGAGGGCCCTCTGTGGCAGTCCGAAGGAGGCCCCTGCCAGCACAAGGTCAGAGGGAGAGGGGCTGGGAGCCATCACACTCAGAGAGGAGAACAATGTTTAACCAACCAGCAGGCTGGTGTGTGCACGTGTGTGTTTGCGTGTGTGTGTGTGTAGTCATTTTCCACAGGCTCTTTTTGTTCTCCTCTCCTCTGCCTGCAATATTATTAATGGTCCAAGGTCAGTCCTCCAGTAACACTACCAGTGAAAACAAAGCAGACCATCCTGCAGAGTGCCCAGTCAGCCCAGAGAGCACGCTTCCCCCTTCCTCTCTATCTACAGAGCCCATCCGTGCTCCCTCTCCTCAGCTCATTATTTACCCTGGTTTATTTATTCTCTCTTTCATATGGATGTAAGATAAGTAGCACTGTGCAGACATACACAGTCCTTGTGCTGCTTTCTGCCAGGAAGGCCTGTCTTGTGGAGGTACTTCAATGGCTAAAGCGTCTCTTTGTTTCATATGGTCTGTAATGATTGACGGTTGATTTTATGCAAGCTCACACACATCTCGTCTCGGTGGTGGCCTTGCTGGAGTTGAATCCAAAACGAGGTGTGAAGTGAAGCTCTGTGATTTCACCAGTCAGACCTGAGAAAGAACCCTGTGACATGTCACTCACTGACTGAGGCTCTGGCTGCCCCCCCCTCCTTTTGCTTGAGTTTCATAAGACTGGTTTATCTTAGAGCTAGAGGTTCCCATGTGGAGGTATGGGATCTGAGGATGTGGGGGCAGCTGTGGACACACAGACCATCCAGTCAACAAAGGGCAGGGGAGGGGAGGTCAGGGGAGGGGGGTGCAGGGCAGGGGAGGGGAGGTCAGGGGAGGGGGGTGCAGGGCAGGGGAGGTCAGGGGAGGGGGGTGCAGGGGATGGGAGGGCAGGGCAGGGCAGGGGAGAGGAGAGCAGGGGATGGCAGGGCAGGGGAGGGGAGGGGAGGGGGGTGCAGGGGATGGGAGGGGAGGGAAGGGGAGGGGAAGGCAGGGGAGGGGAGGGCAGGGGAGTGGAGAGGGGAGGGGAGGGGAGGGGAGGGGAGGGGCGGGGAGAGGAGAGGAGAGCAGGGGAGGGGAGGGCAGGGCAGGGGAGGGGAGGGAAGAGGGGAGCAGGGGAGGGGAGGAGAGGAATGGGCAGGGGAGGGCAGGGGAGGGGGGCTCATGGGGAGGGGGGTGCAGGGGATGGCAGGGCAGGGGAGGGCAGGGCAGGGGAGGGGAGAGGAGAGCAGGGGAGGGGAGGGCAGGGGAGGGGAGGGAAGAGGGGAGGGGAGGGCTGGGCAGGGGAGGGGGGGGGGGGGGGTCATGGGGAGGGGAGGGGAGTCCTCCTGATCTGATCCATCTCTGTCTGCTCAGAGAGCTGAGCTCAGCACTACGACACCATTAGTGACCAGGTGCTGCTGACCAGCCAGGCCACGGAGTTTGTCTCTGTCACAATGCTGCTTAAGCCTTCAGGAAGACTAAAGACTACTGCTGCATGTGGACAAAGATATGGACACTTCTGTAGAAGCACTACTATTAGACAACCCTCTGATCCTACAAATATGCTTTATATCCAGCAGTTTCCATAGTCTACTATTTTGACCTAAAATGACATATGATAACAAATTGGGGTGATGCTCATCCAGTTCTCTCTGTGTCTCCCTCCTTCCATCTCCCAGGCTGCATTGGGACCTGGGCTCATCCTCAATGGGCCAACACAAACCTGCCTGTACCCCAGTGTATTATGCTTTCCCAGGATTCCAGCTTTACTTTTATTAGGTGATTGGCTGAGAGGGAGGGACGGCCTTCCTTATTTCCTTTCTTTTGCAAAGGAACTGCCACACCCCATCGACACCTGACCTCAGCCTGCAGTGGTGAGGCGACCCACACTCTCTTCTCACACTGCAGTACCCACTGGGTTCCTGTGGGCAGGTGTAAGGGAGTCTTTACACTCACATATTTGGCTACACACACAAACACACACTGCTATGGCTGTTGTGAGCAGACCTGTTGCAGTGGTGTTGGGCCAGCCAAACTGCAATTGAAACCAGACGTCGCCTGTAGGACTCTGAGGTGAGGGTTGGAGTGGTGGGGGGTCAGGGAAGGGGCGGGAGGAGCTTTCACCTCCTACAGACACATCTCACTTCATCAGTCAACACACCAGCAGGCCGGGAGGCAGACAGACAGGAGAGCCCTGGTCTGCAGTCAGACCCCCCCTCCCTCCCTCCACCTCCACTAGGCTAGACCTGAATCACTAATGGATCTGAGAACAGACTCAGACTCCCTGGATTATTTAACAAACACTTGGCATGCATGGCCACTCAGCGTAGTGTGGTAACCTGTGTGGCTGCAGTTACTGACTGAATTCTATTGTCTTCCTCTTGAACATACCTGTGTGTTCTGATTCCAGATGAGCTGTTAACTGGCCTCCACAGAGCAGGTACCGACAGACTCAGCAGGGTGGCACTAACGCACACCAGCTCCTCAACAGAAAAGGCCAGGCCCTTGTGGTCCCATAATATGGAGCACACACACACACACACACACACACACACACACACACACACACACACACACACACACACACACACACACACACACACACACACACACACACACACACACACACACACACACACACACACACGGTAGGAGGCAGGGTGAATGAGAGCATTCTTCCTCAATGGTTCCTATAGTAGTGTAGCGCTGGCCTCTGTTCTCAGATCAGAGCTATCAGCTCATGTAGCCAGATGTGCACACAGACAGACCTCTAATCTTACACAGCAAGAGGTTTTCTATCTCTCCTCCTCCCACCTTCCTGTCCCAGACAGGAGCTGCTCCTCCTGCCCCCTCTACCTTCCTCTACCTCAGCTCCCCCACCCCCCGAAGGATGACGCATCTCCACACAGGGCAGCCTAATTTCCCTCCCCTCCCCCTTCCTCTCTAAGCCCTTGCTTATTATTTCCCATCAGCCTGGTCTGTGGGTAGGGTACCATCCTGAAGTGCAGTCCCACTGCTGAGAATCGCTCCAAGGCACTCTCATAAATAATAATGACTATAATGAATACAGGAACAATGAGCTCTGCTTCACATCTCCCTCTCTCCTCACTTTCCCTCTGACCTCTGAGTACTGAATACAGTACCTCCCTCTGACCTTTGAGCACTGACTACAGTACCTCCCTCTGACCTCTGACTACTCACTACAGTACCTCCCTCTGACCTCTGACTACTGACTACAGTACCTCCCCCTGACCTCTGACCTCTGAGTACTGACTACAGTACCTCCCTCTGACCTCTGAGTACTGACTACAGTACCTCCCTCTGACCTCTGACTACAGTACCTCCCTCTGACCACTGACCTCTGACCTCTGAGTACTGACTACAGTACCTCCCTCTGACCTCTCAGTACTGACTACAGTACCTCCCTCTGACCTCTGAGTACTGACTACAGTACCTCCCTCTGACCTCTGAGTACTGACTACAGTACCTCCCTCTGACCTCTGAGTACTGACTACAGTACCTCCCTCTGACCTCTGACCTTTGACTACTGACTACAGTACTCCCTCTCTTTCTGCCTGACCACTTTATTTATTTCACAGTCCAAAATATCCCTTTCCTTTCCTAACATCTGCTTCAGCACTGTTTCAGTCCTCTCAGCAAGTTTCATCTCACCAACATGATACCTGATGCTCACAACAACAACTGGGTGGGTTCATAGAGCAAGCCACAGAACATAAAAGCATTCTGATATAAC